>NW_017305462.1:515786-521099 GCF_001594115.1 Trachymyrmex septentrionalis
ATATTTTTATATGGTTGCAGCAATCAGTTTTTGGTTGTCTATCCACAATGTCAGTATACGATTTCGATGGGTTAACGCAACTAAAAATTTGCTGCTACAACCAAAAACTGGTTGCTACAGACATATAAAAATGTTATGCCATATTTTACTACCTAAATGGTTGCAGCAACCAATTTTTTTTTTTTTTTTTTTCAGTGAACGAATATCGCATTACGAATGCGTAGCGGAATTTCTATATAAATACAATTCCGCAAGATATTTGCAAAATCCGTTGGCTAAAGAGTAAACTTTTCGTGTCGCAAGAAACTTTTCGTACTTTAAAGACGAAGCTTATGAATCTGAAAATATTTTGTAAATTGTAAACTTCTTAATATTTTGTGAAACTTCTTTTATCTCTTTAGAACAGTTTAAAGAAAGATTCTTGAAAAATTCACAGGTACGATTTGATGGTGGGTGTTGTTCGTTCCGAGGCGTATTTTTCGTTAACCGCCGACGACGCTCAGTACGGGATTGAGGCTGATAGGAGGACGAAGATTCTGCGCGAATTCGTGCGGAACACGTACACGTATCACCAGCCGGAAATTCTAGCAACTATAATAAACGAGTATACGGATTGGGAACGACCCGTGCAACATCCCGTCAATATTAGGTAAATTCTAAAGAAATTTCGATCGAAAAGCCAATTTCATACAACAAATACTTTTCTATTTATTTTAATTACCGTTACGTATCTATTTTAATTGATCTCCAGCTATTATTCATGTTATTGATGACGAATAAATCAATCGTGACATTTATTTAGTACATTTATTAGTTCTTCAGTCTACAATTATTTGTTTCAATATTTATTATTACGAACCAAACATTTATTTGTTGAAAAAACATTTCATTTTAAAATATTCTTTTTATTTTCATTGTACCCGTTATTTTTGCTGTAAAATAAAAATAATTATTATATATATACACGTGTATAAATTTAAATTTTCCCGAATTTCCTTCAATTCTACTTTATATTTTACTTATCTTAATTTTAATATTCATCTTGAAATTGATTTTCAGTCAGAGCTTGGAAGAAATTTTTACTAATTATATTTATAAATTAAAAAAAAAAAGAACCAAACACAAAAGGAATATACATCTTTTTCAGGGACGAGACTCTCGAGGCCCTGGGGGACGCGAATACAGTCGCTCCGGCAACGAGAACAGCGGATCTTCACAGTCAATCCCACAGAAACTCCTATCTGTATGTCTTCGACTATCAAACGAAATTCGGAGACTATCCTCAGGTTTGCTATCAGAATATACTTTCTATCGCACAAGTTGGAATGAAAAAGAACTGGAAGAATCTAGACGGTGCAAAATCTAGAGGGTAAAAAACATGTAGAAATATATATCCGATTATTTTTTTCTGTTATACAATGCTGTTAATATCATTACCAAAATCTATTATTTCGAATATTCGATTTATCTTCGAAATTGTAAAATTTAATAATAAATCTGTTTTGCAATAAATTGTGCATACCTTTACAGACTTTAAATATATGTATATATATAAAACGGTTAAAAAGCGTATTAAAAAATTCCATTCGTAAAAAATAGCGCAATAGAGATAAATTCGGTTCAATTCCTACGATCTCTTCCATATTTTTCATATTATTCATTTATTAAAGTCACTTTTAACGGGTATGTACGAGACAGAAGTTGGGATTCACCGGAAATACGACAACATGGCGGCGACTCTTGCTCCATATCTGATTTCAGAAACTTACGATGAGGGTGGAGGACGTACGGCCCCTTTCCTCTCTCACTCCCTTTTCCTACTCCCAGTTTCAAACTTTGAATGAATTTCAGTGGCGCGATTATTAATGTCACATATATATTAGCAATATCCACACTTCTCTCTTCCGGCTGTCTAACAAGAAACGGATGTGTAAAAGGAAATTCGAAAATTGAACCGATGAGATCAGTTATTACCGCTGCGCGGAATTTCGGAATATTATCTCAAGATATGTATTCTTGGTGCACCTACGTTAGAAACAGTTTGTGACCCACAACACCCCCGTGTACGTGAAATACACGGAGTAAACACAATAATAAATACAAGAATATAAATACGAATATATTATATATAATATATATATACACTGAAAAAAATACTGAATTTTAATAAATGTTCGTTGGAATAATTTTATTATAAGTAAATATTTATTAAATGTAAACATATATTTGATACGAAAATCATTAATTTGATTCAACTGTCACTTTTTTTTTGTATTGAATAAATATTTTTATTTACCGCAAGTAAATGTTTATTTAGTGCTATTCGAAGAAATATTAAAGTTAAAAAGAATTTTTTTTTTTTTTTTTTCAGTTTATAAACACGAAATGCGGAATGCAAGGGGATTAAAAACTTGTTAGGTCTTTGACAGGAACAGAATAATCCTCCTGTTAAAAATTTCTTTCGCGAAAAATAAAATTTCGCTGCATAAATTATCACCATATTTATCTCTCCGTAAATTCGAAAAACAGCGAAGAAGTGGAATTTTAAAAAGAAACTTGAACGAACGAGAGAGAGAGAGAGAGAGAGAGAGAGAGACGAAAGGCGGAAGAGGAGGATTTGAAATTCCACGTTCGCCTCGCACCTGCAGCTTCCGCGCACTTTTTCCTTTTCACCCCATGCCGTCATTTCTACCGGCACCTTTATGCCTTACACCCGGTGCACTTTGCATACGAATATCGTCTGGCACCTCGACCTGGCGATCACCCGTTGCCGTCACCAGCAAAATGAAAGTGCATTAAACGTTCAACGCGCCTTCCCGCCTCGCGCCACGAAGTCAACGAAGAATAAGGATCGCGCGTAAACGCTGCAACGAACTTATTGCGTCTGCACGACTGCATCCAGAAAAACGTTTCGGTCGCATTCGCAGTAGAACGTTCGCCTCGCGAAGAATATAACGCTAACTGGATATTTTATATTCCTGCGCTGCGAAATGAAATATACCTATACAACTCGACATTGAAGCGTTTTTAATGTATTATTTAACATTTCGAGAAACGTCTAGCTTCATATTTCGTCAGGCCAATTACTAATCAGTTATTGCAAAATGAGTCATAACGGAATAATATGTTGATACATGTTAATTCATCAAAACGTGATCATGATCAAAAGAGTAATTATTTCCTGTTTAATGAACGATAATTTAATCGTGATTTGATTACTGCTATTATTCATTAACCATTCCAACAGTTTATTCTGTAATTGTTAACATCAACCGCCAATTTCTGTTATTCGATAACAATTATTGGATCGTATTTTATTCTTGGATCCCGAATTGCAGCATAAAAACTGCCGCTTTAAAAGTCGGCTACGGATAGAAACACGATTCCGCTATTTCTCGTGGATAATTCGAATTTTTCGAGGACGCAAACTCTGCACTCGGGCTTGTTAAAATGGCGGGCGAACTCGAAGTTTGCAGAATAGGCTGAGGTATTTTTACAATTTCAACGAGAAATCGTAGGTGCACCTGTAACTTCGGCAGATTCCATGAGTGCTTTCGTATGATCGAGCGTGAAAGAGAATTCTTCGGAAAAAATTCCATGGTTAGGTCCGCTCCCCGATCCTTTCGTTTCCTCCCCTTTCGCTCCGACCACGCGATTGAATTATTAAAGCCACAATCGGAGTCGTCTCGAATCGACTAATTTTTATATCTGCCGTTTTAAAGAGAAAAAAACAAAGAAAGAAGGAGATGTAAAAAAATTGCACTAGTTAACAAATTTGGAAAAAATTATGCTCAAGACGTCTGATTTGTTTTTGTATACTTCAATAAAACTTCACTATATACGTATATTGAGAAAAATGTTTTTTCTCACCTATATCTCAAAAACAGAACCTAATAGAGATAGTTTAATTCAAGCGCAGCGTCAAAATTTATCCTAGACAATCTTCATATGCTCTCGCATAAAAAATCTTAAACTACAGTTCATTATCATATCATATTATACGTATAGAAAAGGAGATAAAAATAAATATGAGGGCATAATAAACAGAAATAAATTCCTATTTATACTGTTACTTTAAGTCCTATTTATATTAAAAATGAAGTAAGCTTAAATTTCTATCATGCATTATATTAATTATTATTTCAGAGGCCGGGATGTATCCACGGGGAGGAGCTGCCATATTTTTTCGGAGCGCCCCTTGTTGGAGGTTTGTCTCATTGGCCGAAGAACTATACCAGAGCCGAGATAGCGCTCTCCGAGAGTGTGATACTCTATTTGACAAACTTTGCACGTACCGGGTAAGTAGTGGGGAAAAAAGCATCCCTCGCGATATTCTCGCAATGAAATAAAAGGCCGACCGGTTTACTATTAACGATGCTCCTCGTCAGGAATCCGAACGAGGGCACTCCTGATCCTGGACCCCTCGGTTCCAGACCGGAAAGGACCAAGTTCAAAAATATCGACTGGACCGCTTATGAGGCCGTCCATAAAAAATATCTTAGCATAGGTGAGTCTCTGTAACGTTTCTCTTTAATCTAATCTATTCTTTTATAAAATCTTCCGGTCGTAAAAAAGCTCATTCCTTTTTGATATTTTTTTGTTAATCCTTCGTCTCGGCACATCCCCTTTAATTTCAAAACTGCTTGCTCCACTTTTCAAACTGAAACTTAACCTTTGAGTTAATTCAATGATGCTTTATTCGATTTTAATTTAAAAAAATATTCAAACTGGTGAAGTCAGTATGGTGGATAGAAAAAGCAGAAATATTTCAATAGAAAATCTGATTTTTGTTAAATTTGATATTAGAGAATTTCTAATTTAAAATGACACACACAGCTCTATTTCAAGACTACTCCAAGCAGTTAGTAACTATTTCCGACCTACTAAACTTTAATTATGAGCCTTGTAACACAAGATTTTCCTTCATTGGAGACTACTATCTTTGAAATTCAATCTTTTCAAACTACATCGAAACTCAGCGATATTATAAGAATCTCCTAAAATGAATTTCAACAATATTATTTGTTTTCAATTTAAATTTTTTAATTCTGTCCAGAATTTAGCAATTCCGGAAACCTTTAGAAAATAAGATCTTCTTTGAGTTTCTTTGCTGGAAAACTTCTCAAATTAATTTGTTCTTTTTCATGTGAAGAATGTAATATTGAAAAATGTTAAATTTTATATATATTTTATGGCACAAAATTTATAATAATAATAATAATATATATAAAACTACATTTTTTATTTATTTCTTATACAACTTTACAAATACTTTCTACAGATCTCAAAAGCTGTACAAAACAATGGTGTGTA
>NW_017305462.1:521199-526365 GCF_001594115.1 Trachymyrmex septentrionalis
AAGAACCACTACAGGGCCCACCGCCTTTCTTTTTGGCTAAACTTGGTGCCCGACCTTCACAAACCCGGCTCAGATGACGTTCCTAGGTCGC
Organism: Trachymyrmex septentrionalis; assembly: GCF_001594115.1. NCBI lineage: Eukaryota > Metazoa > Arthropoda > Insecta > Hymenoptera > Formicidae > Trachymyrmex > Trachymyrmex septentrionalis. The sequence continues at coordinate 521,291 of NW_017305462.1, forward strand.
ATCACCTTCTCGATGCCGAGCAGGTATTGCAATGTCACTATAAAAACAATTGCTAGTTAATCGTATAATTATGAAAATTGAAATAAGTTAAAGCAATTAAACATAAAATATGTTGGACTCAGGAAGAGTTTTATTGTCCAGGTGCCACCCAGATTCATTCAGAGGCTACCAACAACTGCGAGAACAACTACGTTGGAGGTAACATCTATCGAGAAATCCTCGTCCAACGTGTCAACGATTACGCCGAGTGACGTTACTTTCGAGGATTCCACGGCGTTACCCGAGGATGGCTTCGCGGCGTATTCCACCGCCCTGAGCGTGACAATCGCGATCGGCTGCAGTCTGCTGATCTTAAACGTACTCATTTTCGCCGGGGTGTATTATCAACGCGACAAGAGCAACCACCAGCACCACGGCTGCTCGAAGAAGCGCCAGGAGAACGGCCAAATGCCGAACAACATTTGCGGCGAGCTGGAGACCAAGACCGCCGAGCGACATCACATCCAGCACATACCGCCGCCGGAGTTCGCTGACCTCCAGAACAATACCTGTCACGTGCCTATGCCGCCCCCGCCACCGAAGAATACGAAGCCCGGTAAGCCTGGTCAGAACCTCATCATCAGTCCCAACCAGCTGCAGCAGGAGAGCTTGGCCATGACCGGCACTGGGACCTTGAAGAAGGGACACAATCACCCTCAGGTCATGGAGGAGTTAAGGGTCTGACTTTAGGAGACCGCGCGGCCGCCGAACTAACACGGCCGCGAGGAAAATAGGATCCTGAAAGAATCGTCAAGGGATCATTTCAATATGGGAATTACTTTCCAATTATCAATCTGACCATGGATGACGTAATCGAGGATACTCAAGAAGAAACACAATCATTGCCAGGTCACAAAGAAGCCTGAGAGCCAGAGACTCTAGTGAATACCGAAACTTTTAGATTAGAAACCGTCGAGTGTCCGGAAACCGTACCGAGGTGACTCTTCAGAATGTTCTTCGTCAACGCCGACGGCGTTTAGCCGTGAGAAGTGGCGAAATCCTACAGAAGGTACCGCAAGACGATTAAAAGAGACAAAGTCTGAAATCAAAAAACGGAAAATCATTTCAGGAATAATATTATCCAACGATATATTCGACGGAGAAATGGAACAATTCTTCAAAGTTTTTCGAAGCGTGATATTGTCGATAGATAGGAAGTGATAAAGGATGAAAAAAGTAAATGGAGGACTTTCATTGTTACGTGAGAAGTACATATTAGTGCCAGGGGTGTGACTGGGATTTGGAACCTGGAAGCTAACTGCTGGCCTTTATCGTAGACCCAGAAAATGTCGAGGTCCAGTCGTTTGGGCCAGGCAGTGCTGCTTCCATTCGCTAGTTGCTGCCCCTGTGTTAGTGGCACCGCCATACTGTTATCGTTTTCTACCTTTCGAATTTGCGACCAACTGCCGAAAATCACATAGTCTTCGATGGATAGACAAATCTGCGTTAAGTAGGACTCTTCATCCCCCAAGAAAAGAATTTCATCGTATTACATTCCTTCTTTTCATCCTGTTATATTCTCTTGCAATTTTTTTAATTTTTTATTTAGACTCGAAGATTCTAATTTTATTGCTGAAGATGGACATGTTCCTTTATATATTTTTTCAACTTTCATTATAACAAATTAGTAAGCAATTTTCTTACGCGCACGAACGAAATTGTCAAAATTGATGGTATCTTTCTTAATCTTTTGTGTTGTCAGCTATCTCTTCCCCTTTCCTTCTCTTTCATTATTATACTTCCATGTAATATAGACTGAAGGTTCGAGCCGATTTGTGAGTCGTGCCGACACTGTCCTCGTTCTTCCGAGTGATAATGATTATGACAATGGTTCGAATCGCTGCCACGACGATTCATTTCTATGACGTCGATCGTTCAAATGCTCAATTAAATATTTAATTAATATACTTTCTTTCTCTCAATGATGATGTGTGATTAAATTTTTAAATCAAATTTATCCTTAGCAGCAAAATTTTGTCACGACAAAGATCGACAAAATAAAATTTCAACAATTTCGTGAAAATGTTACGATATTCTAGTAATTTTTTGCAAATTAAAATATAAGATAAAATTAAGATAAACTTCTGCACAATAAAAATTTGATAAATTTCTGAAAGGATTACGTAGGAGAGAATCGAACAATTTTTTTTTTATCATAAGAACAAAGAAAAGTCGAATGATTGACGACACTCAACAGTATACTGCCAAACGATCACGAATTAAGAAAATCTTACGGATCGTTGAATGAGAAATCGTTATAAGTCAAAATTCGAAGACAGAAAGCTGCTGCGATAAAAAAAAAACGCGTTGTTTTTAATATTCCATCAATATTTTACAAAAATAAGACAACTGCAAATTTAATCACAATCTCGTTGTTTTAAATATAAAATCTTTTTTTCCAAAAGAATATTATATGCGAGGCAGGCATTCGCACAACAATTGATTGCAAACTATTTGAAAAATTCTATTGTTGTATTGTTATAAAGTTATATTGTTCATATAAAGATTTCATTAGACGTTCTTCGTTTTAATTTCATTGATTTCACTAATCTCATATCATTCGTATCATTTTTAAGACTAGCAAGTAATGAAAAGACAGAAAGAGATTAAATTTCTAGAGTTGTCCTATTTTTAAAAGATTAATAAAAATTTTTTGAATATCTGAACGGCGACAGGCTGTTGAAAGATCTTTCGAATGTAATTTCGAAACTGTAAATAAAGATTAATTAAATTTAGGTCTGTCGCTGTGATGCGCTGTTAACGAGTGGAGGATATACCAAAGAGCTCTCGAGAATAGCTCTGATTGTAATATTATTGCACATCGATGAGAAAAACGGTATGTCAGCGTAGTCGGAAGCACATTGGACGTAATTTTAAATTTGTATATAATTGACATTACAATAAACTATATAATAAACTATCAATTCTTTTAATCCAACCTATCCCTTCAAAGAATTGTTTTGTCAGCTTACGGAAAGATTAAAATAGTACGGATTGTGTCAAGATTGATCGAATAGATGTAAATGAAAAATTTTTTTAATAAGCTAAAAAATAAGCTGCTTATATTCTACATCTATGACACTGAAATTATAAACTTGTAAAGAAAATTATACAGATATTTAATTAAGGCGGTATTCATAGTCTGTTCTTATTTCAAGATCGTCCGAAATAATGTCTTATGACGCTAACTGATTGGCTTTCCGATTGGATCATGATATCTTAAGACTGTACTTAAGACGGTCTTAAATATAAGATCTGACTGTGAATACTTGCACAATTAAGAAATCTAAGAATTCCAAGGATTGTTTCTGGTGAACATAAAACTTTATTCGCTCATTCGTTGAAGCTCTACGGTTTAAATATAATAATCGCGACACACATGTTATGACAAGTTTGTAAAATTTCATTCGCGAACCTCGAATTCGGACTAACACGAGGCTCTATCTAAGACACAAGGTACAAAAAGATGGGGTTGGTTCCTTTACCTCGACAAACGAACCCTACGATCAGAGAAACTTTTGACTCGCTTTTAATGGCAGTTAAAGCGAATGCTCAGACTCGCTTTTCTTCAGAATTTCTCACGATACACAGATTATTTTCTTAAGGATATTAATATACTTAAAATTAAAAATATGTGGCGCTTGACACGTACAGTACAAAATTGGATAAAACTTAGACAATGTATATTTAAATTCAAATATCACAAATACAATGTTAACGTTTAAAATTGTAGCAGAGTGAAAAACTGTTGTCGATTTAGCATAAATATTAATTAGACAAGAATTCTGATTCGCGATCGTGTACCTGATTACTGTCAGTATTGTTAACATGTAATTAAGCATTGTGCTATTTCATGCATTTCTACCAATTAACAAAACATATAGTCTATTTTTAAGTATTACGGAAAATCTAATATAAAGAATAGAAAATTATCAACATTTTCGTCTCTCTGATCGTGGCTCGTTATGCGGACAAAAGCGCGGCCTTTGTCCGGACAAAACTCGCTATCCTGCTCCCTCTAATCGTTTACAATAGTACGGTACAATCTGTATATGCAATTGCTACAACTATGTAGCATGAAGCTGAAATAATAATAATCCCGCCATTACTACTCAGCTACGATTTTGTCTTACGGTACAGCAAACAAGAAACAATAGCAAAAGGATCGCTCCTCCTCTCGCATGACATAACCACTCCTATAACGAAGTTTATCTCGACATATTTTATATATTTATATACCTTTGTAATATATATATATAATAAGTCGTAAATGCACTTGAGGCTCCGCTCTAGCCGGAACGTTCGTTTATAATTGTCATTTCCAATTTAATTTATCTTAATTTAATCTAATTTGTTACATATTATCAAATCCCTTTCAGCGCCGCATTAAATATTAAATTAAATAATATTTATACTAAATATCAGTATATTTTAAATGTTAAAGTAATAGTAATATCGAAATTAAAGTATAAAATAAAACTCTTAATTCTTTAATGATGAGATACAGAAAAAAATTCATTAACTCCACAAGAGTTCTTAATTTAATATGTAAACTACAAGAAATTGAATTGCTTGAAAATGTTAAAGCTTTATATAAATATAAAATCTTATATAAAATAAAATCGTATAAAAACTATTTCTCATGATTATCAAAAGCAATCACCGTCAGTTGTCAATAAATTATCAATCAAGAGAAAAATTAGAAAAATTCAATTAGAAAAATTAGTGATTGCCATTGTAAATTCGCCATACGACGATCATTTCGACTAGATCGGCATACTTCGGTTTACTTATCAATTACACTAAGGAAAAGACATTGCCCGTAATTATTTTAAAATTGAATACTATCGCGGATACATTGTTGTCCTTTTTGGGGTTCAGGGATGTATCCCGTTTGTAATAAAATTATATAAACATAATTACACATTTGTAATAAAATTATATAAACCTTTATATATATTTATCAATTTAGGAATTTATAAATTTAAAGATATTTTTTACGAATGTTTGCGATGGCATTTTTGCCACTTTATTGC
>NW_017305462.1:526606-532277 GCF_001594115.1 Trachymyrmex septentrionalis
AATAAATATATAAATATTTAATTTTTACAATAATTGACATAATTAATTAATTCAGCAATATTGGGTTATTATATTATATTTGTGCTATAACAAATCATAATCACAGTAACATACAAAAACATATACATGAGTGATGATTACGATACAGCTTCGCATGAAAAGTAATTGAGTCTTCACATCTTTTTCGTGAATCGTGAATCCTACTAGATCCGCCCTAAAACGCGTTGCCTCGAAATAGTGCTTAAAAAAACCATCTCGCGGTACATACTCAATATTGCTGTGCAACACTGTCGGATTAAACGCTACATGACACGTTATATAGGGGCTGGCTAGAAAGATAGTTTCATCCATCCCTTTGCACTCGTTCATTAATATTGAAAAATTTATTTCCTTATCAAACTTTTTAAAAATATCATACATATTTATAATCCTCAGACAAATAAAAATACCTTTTGTAACACAAAAATAATACATTTAAAACTGTAAATATTACGTGTAAGTATTGAAAACAATACTGTGTATTTATATAAATAAATTAATCAATTATATTCCAACGTGATAATTATTTTCTTTTCCTTTAAATTTATAGAATTTTATTAAATATAAATACGCTGACAAAAATGGACATGTTAGAACGTAATATAAAAATAATAATGTGGTTTCTAAATTCCATTTGGAATAATAATGTCTGTCGCAATTAGACAAGTTTGAGTGCAAAAAGATAACGATGTTTGCTAGGGCTTGTAAAGGTTTCGCGTCAAGCACGGCTAATAATTGATTTATTTCTCCGACAATTCTCGATTAATCATCTTCTAGAGAAACATTCGACGGGTGTTTGCGTTTGGCGTAGCGTAGGCATTTCATTTTGTACAAACGGCCAAACGTTATACATATATAATTCCATTTTAACTCAATAATGTTTCAAATTATTGGAATTTATTAAAATTAATTTAGATATACTTCATATTTACATATGTATATGATTCGCGTTAATTAAATTTGAATTTACAAATTAATGATATAGGTTTATAAATTTATCTTAGCTGCAAATTAAATATTAATTATTAATTATTTAAATCTAAATTGTTAATTATTTGCAATTCAAATATGAATCGATAACTTCTTGATCGTTTCTAAACAATTCGGCTGGCTTTTATATAATTTCTTCGTGATGAAGAAGACTTGCAGTTCAATATTCGTATCACAAGAGAATTCAGAAGGCAATAGTTTACAATAAAAAAAGATCACGAGTGAGTTTGGTCGTTTGTGCACACTTGCGTATCCGTCGATCTACAGACTTGAGTCTCGTTATCAAGTAGAATCGCTTATTCTTATCAAGAGATATCGAAAAACGTCTATAAAGATTCGTAATATGTGATACATTAGAAATATCCTCGAACGAACACCTTGCCGATAAAACCGTGCCGTTATTGAAGAAACTTGCGAACTCATCGTAATTAGCTTAATAACGACTTAATCTCAACTTGACCGGAAATTATTATTTTCAGTCATGCTTCTTCCATTTTCCATTTTATTTTCCTTTTCTTCCTTTAATTACACAAAAAACTATCCATTCGCAAGCTTCGGTGTTTTGTGCGCATTTTGTTATACAGAATCTCCGAACAACGAGACAATATACAATATGTGCTTAAACTTGGAAAGATGTAGTAGTGATTTCCACTAATCGCACATAAATCTGACGATAAATTAATATTTTTTTTTTTTTCCTACAGCGATTAATATATCTAACAGCTTTAATAAAGCAATCGTCGAAACCTAGAGACAAATCTGAATCATTTCAAATAATTATAATAATCTATTTCCTTGTAAATTAATTTCTAAATTATTAGTAAGTAATCTATTAGTAAGTAACCGCAAAAAAAGAAATTAAATTTAGAATTTAATTTAAACTAAACATCACATATTCTATATAGCAATATTAATATTACTTTCTTTATGTATGTAAATTATAATAATAAATATCTATTATAAAAGTTATATTTTATATTACTACTTTTTATATTTCGAAATTATTTTACTTCAACAAAAGACATATGCCTTTTGAAAAATTATGGATCATTGCTGTAAGTAAAGGGTTGATCTTTCAAAGGATTGATTGAAATGTTTGTCAAAATGATATGTATAGGATTTATCAGAAGCCAAAAGGTTATTGCTCAAAAACTTGTAGTTATCAAAAAACGCTGCCATAAATATTATTTCTTTAATCCTTTCGCGTCAATTATCTACAAAAAAAGCATCTCTCCTTTACAGTTTTAGTAAAGTGTTATACAATAATATCCAATGTATGGAAGAATCCCATAATTTTACATTAATGATATAATTAATAATAATATAAAAATATAATATACATTTATAGATTTATTAATTAATATAAAGTTGAAACAATAAATTCATAATATTGATCCATGATTGAGAAACTATTAATTAATACATTAATAAATACAAAATTTATCACCTATAATTTTTACTTTAGCAAGAGCCTTACAAAATATATTTTAAGTTAGACGCGAAAGAATTAACTCTCGAAAGAGATTGAAAAAGCAGAGAATTTTACGTGGACTCAGCAGCTATCATCGTTTCAAGCTTAAACGTCGAAATACCCTGAAGGATGCGGTTTCCATTATCTCGCACAAAGCCGATCCGAAAACAACGTAAGTAGCTAGTATCAGATATCGCATGAGTTCGTCTAGTAGCACTTGAAACGATACTTAGGGCCCGAGATCGGCGACGAAGGCCCCTGTTCCTATAACGACGTCAGAAGAAGCCAGCAGCATCCTGCAATAGTATGGTGATAGTATCGTGACGGGAGATTGACTGTGATTTTCCCGCTCTTTTCTCTCTTTGCTCTTTTCTCTCTCTCTCTCTCTCTCTCTTTCTTTCTCTCTCTCTCTCTCTTCAAATTGAGACGATGAACCCTAGCAGATGCAGCTGCTTTCGCCCTCTGACTCGGAGCCATTCTGCATCGGCGATTGATTCTGCAAGTCGACAGCTGCTTTTGTGTGTTAAGGCGTGTTGCATTTTCAACTTGCATTCTTATGCAAACGTAGCAATTTTGTCCCACTTTCTTTCCTCGATGTTTCTTAAGAAATTAATTAAATTTATATACTTTTTTTAAAAAGAAAATTAACCAAATCGTGTATCAATATAGATATATATATTTCGCACGATGCAGTGTCAGATTTCGTTGTGCCAATAGGAGGAGAAAGCGTTTCGAAAAATAAAATACCAAAAAGGCACTTTTTGCAATTTGGCAATATTATTGGTCAGTAAATACATTATTGCACTTGATAAACATTTGATTGGTAGCTTCAAACTTAATCAATGCGCGTCGATGTTCCAATAATACAATGAATTCTTATAAACCAAATAAAGTACAATGCAAATCCTTAATAAACTATAATAAACAAATGTTTTAAACGATTTTTCTAATATTATCTACAAATTTCTAAGTATTTATCCATTATTGATGATATTTGTCGCTTCCATCGAAGATCTCATAACTACTTTTTCTTTAATTTTCATCTAATCTAATAATAATCCTTCACACATAAGAATACAATTCTGATTTAATTGCGTATACCATCGCGTTTTAATTTCTCCTTATCAAAGCTAATAAAAGTGACAATCGAAAAGCGTATAAAAGTTCAAAAATGGGACGGAGAATATGTTCTAGAATTACTGACTAATTTGCTATAAATTTTCAAAACAAAATCTTATAGAAAAAGAATATTATATAAGAACACGGAATAAAATAAAAAAATAGATGTAATAAAAAATAGATGTATTATTATGAAGTAATAAAAGGTTCGATTCAACCTAAAATCCAGCTAAAATTAAATTTTAAATTAGCATTCTGCATTAATTGTCCATAAATGTTATCAATTATAAGCCTAATACAAAAAAATAAATATTTTCTTAGATCATTTGATACAAGCTCTACATATATTTAATTCTCGAAAATATTAAAATTATTGATATAAATTCTTTCTCTTACAAATTCGTTACATGTAATTTTGATGTTTTTCGAGAATTATTCTCAATAGCCTTTCATTTAATTTAAGAAAAAAAAAACTTGTAGGAGAACAATAAGAAAGTCGAGTTAAGTGAAAAAAATAAAGTTAAAAATAAATATTTTGAGATAAATTATATTCTCACATCAATGTTTTAAAAATAACGGCACAATAACAAAAAATTAATATAAGGGAAAAATAACAAAAATCCAGACAAACAACATAAAATATATTATGCAATATTTCTTTATATTATCGATAGTTTAAGTTTTTTTTACATAAATTAGAATATTAATAACAAATTATCAACAAAGGAGACATTACAATGTAAAAGTATCTTATTACAAATTAAAAGTTTTTTTTATCCAAATTTCAAATTATATACGTAATATACAAATAATGTTTTTCTCTTCTTTTATAAACTAATTCTTTATAAATTTACGTTGATCCAAAAAAAAACATATGAATAACAGCTAAAGGAAAGAAAATATTTGATTCAATAAAATAAATCTGAGTTTGTACAGAGTTATTCATTTATTCTACTCTTAAAGTATGCTTTGTAGAAAAGAGATATATAGTTAGCTGCTAATTAATTAGCCACTTATTCCGTAAAAAATTTCTTTTAAATGTACTTCCCTTCATTTTCTTTCTTTTTTTCTCGTCTAATTTTCCAGCGTCAATTTATTTGATATAATATTTATATATTTAGAGTTTGATCAAATTAAGCTTTCACACACACAATGTTGAGTTTTATCTACTTATTTTTTTCTCTATAGTATCGGATAAAGCGAGGATTTATATATTATTATTTATTAGTCATTAAGACTTGACTACTTAAAATGTTTAATTATCACGAGGACTGCATTTACGTAACGCGTTTAATCTATAATTCATGACCAATACTCCAAATCGATGTGATTGTTGCTAAATATGATAAATGCAAATGCAGCTTATTTTCCCTATTTATTGAAACGTATAAGACAATTAATATATCGTCTTTATTGATAATAAATTGTCTCTCTTTCTGTAAAATAAATAAAAACACAAAAAATGCAATTCATTTCTATCAGCCGTTTAATGTTAATTTGAGCAACTATCGATGTAGATTTAATTATACGCGTAAAAAAATACATACGATATTAAATAACCGATATTAACAAGCGAAATAAACTTAGATAAACTTTGATATTTTAATAAGGGCTGCACCAACTCTGTCAACTTTGATACATATTTAAATAAAGAAATAATTTTTTTAATTGCCTCTTTTTAATTTAAAGCTTGACTCTTTTATAAGGTGCATAATAAATACAGCATTATTAAAAAACGCAAAATACTTTTACCAATTAATAAAGACTTGTATAAGATTCAATAAATTTTAAATTATTTTAATTCAAATAATTATTTCCATTGACTAAATAATAATAATTTTTCAAATTTAAGCAATTTCGATCGTGTAATAATGATAAAAAATAAAACTAAAAATTTTTAATTTGATTTAATTTGTAAGAATACAAAATAGATTTAGATTAAATTCTCGCAACTTTTTTGAAAGTACTCCATAATTTTGTCAACAACATAATTACTGCATCAAAGTCGAAAGAATTAAATAACTTTTCTACGATCGGCTAATATATATATAT
>NW_017305462.1:532377-546586 GCF_001594115.1 Trachymyrmex septentrionalis
CTACTGTGTGAAACTGTATTTTTTTCTTGTCTTAATAAAAATCGTTGCTGCTCAGTGCACGGCTTCTCACATGAGTTTTCCCGAAATCACGAAAACCACAGGCCGAATGCAATCAGTATCCTAACGTCCTAAGTCATTAACTTATAAGTTAACTTAGCTCAGTGTTTTGTCTACTAGTCAGGGCATCGAACAGAAACAGAATTATATCTTATTCTCTTCGAATAATCTTGAAATAGAACAAATTAAAATAAATTAATTGTATTAATACTATTAATAATATTACCAATAATAATCTTATATATATAAATATATTTATATTTGTTACCTAAGAAAATTTCCAAGTAAATGTTTCTCAATTTTCCAAAATTATGTTATAATTATTTTCACAAGTAAACAATAACATATTAATATATTACACATTAATATTGTTAAATTGTAATATGTAATATGCGATAATATATTAATACTTTACTAATTGCTTACTAAAAAAAAAATCGAAAAACAACTTTCTTAGAAATCTCTTTGGAAAATCGGTTTATGTTTCTCGATAAAGTCCCTAAACCGTTCCAAGACAATCTGAGACGGTTTAAACCCTATTCAGAAATTACTAAGACTCTTTGTGATTCGATTCGATTCGATACCCTGCTACCGTACAGGCCGACGACGACTTAGCATGCACAACTGCTCTCCGAGGCTTTCAGTTCGATTGGCGTGTCCTTGAGCACTACCTCTTGCACTAATTAAAGAACTTATTAAGGAAAACACAAAAGTATAACAAAACAAATGTAACGTCCGGCGGATTGCCAAATAAATCCAATCCCGAAATCAAAAGCGAGAAATTAGAACAGGTGGTGATTGTTCTGGTGATGATTCTTCGAAAAATATGACAATGGCAAGAAATGTGAACAATTTTAATTGTTATCAAAAATCTATTCTTGAAAAAAAAATTAAATAAATATATAAAACGTGGAAGTTTCATGTTTGAAAAGAAATAGTAACAATAAATTAATTAGTAAATAAACACGGGAAAAATAGCATATAAGAATGGCATCGATTTTCACTATTCTAATTTGAAGAAGTAATGGAAGAAAAAATGATAACAAAATAATCGATAGTAATATACAAAGTTGAAAGATAATGATAATAATAGATAATAATGGATAAAGTGGGAATTATGTACACGTAAAACAAGAGAAGTCGCCGCGAACGTTCCTGCAAATATGCCATGCAAATTGCGTGCAATAAGTATCTTACGCAAAGGATACTGTCTTCGGGAGGCTTATTTTCGGTGGAGTCCATACCCGGCAGAGCTGCCGCTACTCTTCTAAATAGCTAAAATAATTAATAATAACAATAATGTTACTCCACACACACGCACACACACGCACGGGTCGAGGTTTCTCTATGTATCGAGCATATAAAAAGTTGACACAGTTACCTGTTTAACATTGTAGCCAGCCTTAGCACTAGTTTCGATGAACATCACATTTAATTCTTTCGCTTTTCGCTCGCCCTCTTCCGTCGAAACTTGCCTCTTATCACTCAAATCAGTTTTATTGCCCACTAGCATAATTATCACATCACTTCCTCTTTCAGTCCGCACATCGTCTATCCACTTGGATGTTTGATGAAACGAGTTGGCGTCTGACAAATAATGGCAATTTTAATGTCATGATTTATTTATCAAGGTGTACCAATAATTAGTGTATGCCAGCGCAATTAAATTTATTTTATTATTATCATAAACATTATTCATTAAAAATTTCGTTAATAGAATAATTTATTAAACTTTCGTTTAAAAAGAGAATCAAAGTCGATGATTTAATATCCTGTTCGTATAAATATTAAAAAAAAACGAAAATTGATTTAAAAAATTAAAATTAACGAATCTGAAAAAAAAAATATATATATATATATCTTCAGACAGATTTTAAAGTTTTAAACTAAAAATTTATAAATTTTATGTAAAATATGTCTTTTATATGAACAAATTTTAAAATTCTTTTATTTGAATAATATTTCAACATCAAATTCGAAGCTACTGGCACATAGCTTTTTAGGACACCGTATTCCTTATATAGTGTGCTTACTGGTAATATCGTAAACAACGACCGCGACAGTAGAGTCTCTGATGTAACTAGGTATCAAAGAACGGAACCGTTCTTGCCCCGCTGTATCCCACAGCTGTAGTCTCACAGTTCTGTCTTCAAGATACATAGTTTTGCTTAAGAAATCTATACCTATCGTAGCCTATAACATACATAATAATTAATCAAAGTATTAAAAAAGTATTCAATTAATCCTTGTCATATATAAAATGTAAACTAAAATCAAGCTACTTTTAGAAATTGACAAAAAAATTAAAACTAATTCTGGAAAAATAATTTAAATAAGATAAAATAATATGTGAGATATTTTTAAAAAAAGATTAATATAAATATAATGTTAAAAAATAATTTTATTATACTATATACTTACTTTACTTATTTACTGTATTATAATGTAATTAAACACAATATATAATTTATTAGCATAGTGCCTTATTATGATATGAACAATGCAATATGAATAGAGAAAAAGAAAGGAAGAAAGAAAAAGCGAGTTATCGATGTCCTGTAAATTTCTTCGTCTCTCTTTCCATCTTTGTCGATTAGAAAAAGTCAATATCTTGGTTTCCTACTGCCTCTCCTGCTAGCATTAGGTCTTTTCCCTCTAACTGCACTTTTTTACACTCTCTGTATTTACAATGTAATTATATAATTACATGCTTAAAATTATATATAAAATAGTACAAAAAAACAAGAGCAAAATTTTAAAAGTGCAATTATAATAAATAGAAAAAATAAATTAAGTGCAATTTTCTTGACTAGGTCCAAGTAAAATAACAAATTTAAATAATTTTACGAGCCGAGAGGCAGGTAAACAAACTATATAAACATGTGATCGATAAGTCGCCAAAAAAATGTATAGCCATTTTCATAAACATATCAATAAAAAATTATTGGGTGCATTAATAAATACATAAATGTATTATCAATAAATGTCAAAAATAATATTTATAACATAGGGTAAGAAATAGCAGAGTCAATCAAGCATTTTATTTCGCATATGTACGCATATATTCGCACAATAGATAATTTATTATAATGAAAATTAATAGGTTGAGAATTCAGGACAAAGAAACAAACTGATGACATTGCAAATTACATTCATGCAATAGAAATTATTTATTTGATAAATGATATTTATTGCGATTATGATAAAGAAAAATTGAAAACAAAGTAGAAAAAAATGCAAGATATTAAATAATGTTAAACTGTAACTTGAAACAATTAGATTTATAAATAACTGTGTATATTATAATAATATAATATACATTTAAAATGATTACATTTCAGTTTCTTTTTTATCTGAAGAAATTGCATTATTGGATACGGTTCCCCCCTAGATACTATTGTACCACAGTTTATAGCCAATAAACATTGTTCAATATAGGTTTATCAGAATATATAGCCAATTTAGTTACTCCTCTAAATCATGCAAATAAATGCAGTAGAATTTCATTAAGTATCAAAAAATTATCTGATTATTTATTTTTATACAAATATAAATCTGTTCTTAATAAAATTTGAAAAATTTGTCGTTTCTGATAAAACTAAATAAAAATGAAAATTCTATATTTATATAAATTTTAATTTTAATAGAAATACACATATATATATATACACAAATTTAATACTTACATTAAATAACAAATATATTAATGCTTTGATCTATAAATTTATAAAATAAAATACACATAAGCTATTACAATTTTCCACAAGCTGCACACAAGTGTGCATGCAAAAAAAACTGGTGTGAATGATAAAAAGCACACAACAAAAATAACTTATTTACATTACTTATAAATTAATTATTAAGATATAAATAAATTATTATATACCTGGTATGTGTTATCGAAGCTGTCATACATAAACCGTGTAATAAGAGATGTCTTTCCAACTGCAATAAAAAAAATTATACGACGCATTTATTTAGATGTACCTTACATCTTAAATTTTTTTTCAAACTAAGCATTAATTAATTTTTAATTTTTTTAAACTCGGAAAATAATCTCTTTCGTTAAATTTATATTGTTATTTTTATCTTTACACAACAAAAAGATTATGATTAATAAAAGTTAAACTAGCAAAATTAACGTTTAAATATCTTTATTATATTAATAAATTTTCTTGGTTCTATTGTTGTAATAAAGAAACATTGCAATTAAGGACATATCAGGTGTGTTTCTACAAAAAGTGACTGAAATTGGTACTTTACTCTTTTCGTATAAAAATAAATATTACATCCATACAAAATAGTTGTAGTAAAATCAATATTTTTATATTGATTAACAATACAATTTTATAGTCTAAGTGGAAAAAAAAAGTCTTATTTCATCTAAATTACTTTTTTTTTTTTTAAATATATTTACTTCTTATTGAAATAATTTCTATCCAAATTCGAAATCGCTGCCGAACTTTTTTACTTTTAAATCCAATGTAGAAAAATCAATAAATGTTTTCGTTTCGTTAAAAAAATACGTGCAATACATCCTTAATGATGGACGCGGCCATCAGGGTGCCACTTGGCAAAAAGCGCAGGGCGCAGACACCACGTTGCACATTTTAAACGCTTTGAACGCGCGGTCAGAACGAGTGCAGTTAACACGGCGACGGCGACAGGCGACACCGTGTCGTCGCGGCGGCGGTGGCGGTGGCGGTGGGGAATATTGATCCATAACCTAGAAGGGTACCAGGCGACGTCGGGAAGGGTCGTCACCCCGATTGGGCCCGTATGACCGGAGCTCGCGATAGCGCTTTCCCCCCCGGTCGGGAAAATCGATTCATTTTTTTTCGCAGAACATCGATGCACTTGTTGACACACCATCGGAACACTCACCGCTCTGCTCGCCCAGAAAGACAAGCTTGAACTTCCGCAACGGGTTACCGAAATCGCCCGAGGACGACATGTTTTTCTTTCGTCGCGCCTGAACGGACTCTCGGCAGGCTTAAAACCGGCGGCCTCGATGCTAACGGATACTCGATAACACGCTCAATGGCCGCCACGACGAGTCATTTAAGCGATCAGCTGCACCGGCTGATTAAAGTCTCCGCTAGCTCTCTCTCGGGTTATTCAGGGCCGACAGCTTGACAGCTCGCGACGCTCGCTTAGATGCCACTCCTTGCTGCGAGTCGGCCACGTTTAACTGGGAAGTGACGTCGCGACTGAAAAACGGAGACCGGAGTCAAACTGTCGAAGAGAATGCCGTCGTAGATGGCACCACCGGTTTCCGACAGTCCGAGGTGATCTGAGAGGCGAGAGCTGATACTCTCACAACTCTCGAAAATCGAGCTATAACATTCCCGTGGATGCGCAATGGATAACCAATCAGAAATTGATTCTCAATTCTAAAAGGAGAGAGAGAGAGAGAGAGAGAGAGCGAGAGAGAATAACATCAGTCTACTATTACTACGGCAGTATTTTAATTTCAATTCTTGAAGAATCGCTCAGTAATTTCTACAATTGCTCCCCACACAAACCCTAATCATATTTTAACTGTATAATTTGTGTTTCAATTTGCATCTGTATTTTAAATCGTGTTTTTATTAAGTTAATATAAAATCAGAAGTTTCTATATTAAATCAATCAAGTGTAATGGAATGAAAACAATTTATATATATGTATCATAAAAATCTATTATAAAATAAAAATCTCGTACGAAATTTATATAAATATAAATTATAATCCATCTATTATCTATTAAAAAAATTTTGGGAACGGCTTCTAGCCGCAATAATAATTTTTATTTTTTTTTACACGTATATACACGCCATACACATGAACCCGCATGCATCTGGTACAAGAAGCACATACAGCCATTATGTACACATCACAGAGATTTTCATGCACTATTAGATTACTCCTGGTGTGGCCGATTGTTGTTTCTGTAGGGATCCTCTATGACGAGGGAGTGACAGATCAAATCGTAACCAGTTCTGTTGAACCTAAAGAAGAACAGGGAAAAACAAATCGGAAATATGAATGCCAGCACGAAATTCTTCACCATTGATCGGCCCAATGCTAATGGCAGGCCCAGATCAGTCCCAGGGCTCACCAGCACCACGTCCTGCTCGTTCGGACGTTCAACGGGAGTTATACTTCGGCACTGAACTACCCGCAAACCCATCATGTACTTGCCAGGAGTAGCTCCTCCGATAAGACCGTACACTCCATGTTGAAGCCAAAAGGCCTGAAATTTCATGCGAAAAAGTTAATAGAAGTTTACTTCTCGCGCATTGACTTGTCTTTACATAAAAGGACTGTTTAATCTTTTTAAAAGGTATTAATGGAACTTCTTTACCTCAAAGATACAAACTATCACGCGATGAATTACTTCCAAAATCAGAATTCCATAAGTCATCTCCAGAGCCATTTTATAATCAATACGTAAATTTGTTTGCAACAAATCTAAATCTTCAATGTCTCTAAAACATTAGAAGAGATGTTAGAAATATTTGTAAAACATTTTAAAAACAGCAGAAATAATTTGCAATTAAAAAAAATGTAGCAATACACACAGACATGTGTTTTTCTATTTACATAAAATCGAAGACGTCGATTGCGATGAAAGTGATGGAAAACTTTAAGAGAAATAGCATTGTTGAATCTATAAATTCTGCTGCAAATCTCTTCCAAATCGGGGGAATCCGATACTCATAACCTAAATCGATAAAAAGAAAGTCATAAATCAATGATATTTAATATGCCACAATTTTCTAAGATTTATTCTAACCATCAGTTCCTGGAGGTTGGAAAGGTCCTGTGGGTTGTTCCTGAGGCCTTCTTTGCCTTACTGTCTCATTCTGTCTGTCTACGTTCCCAGTTATCACTCCTTGTGTATTCGACGGTGTTGGTATTTGATTTGATTGTAACGGCATCGAAGCTGAAATTATGCATTGTTTAAAATCCAATTCATTTCTAACACTAAGATTACGTCTCGACATCTTTGTAAGTTTATCTAAAACTGTTCTTTATTATGTAACAAATTATGATATTTAATTTGTATAAAACAATTAAAAGTATTTTCTTATTACAATTTTTAATATTTAATATTTAATGAAATATTTCAAAGCCAATATTTTTCTATATTTATATTATATTATATATGTACATTTATATATATCTTTATATTTTTGTATAAGTAAAAATTTCTGATGTCAAAATATAAACATTCGTTGACCCTCAACAATAAATACTTGCGTTCTTTCGTACCAAATGTTGGATTCGTAACGGATTGCCCTGACATCATGTAATAGGGAAACATTGCTGCGACACTTTGCCAGGCGTATGCCTCCTGGAGCCATTCTTCCAACTTTTTGAAGTATCGCGATCTCTCCTCCGCTGGATTCGATTTACTTTCGGAATCCCGCCCCGGCGTATCATCGTTTTTGTCGTCTGCCATTTTGACTTCTCGCTTTGCTTCCATAAAAAAATTAATCGGTTCGTCACTCAATAAAATCGCGAAAGCTGTCAGTGTTGCTTATCGCTCTGAAATTCTCCCCTTCGTTTAGCACAATAACAGAACAGTGACAATTGTCAAGTAGCGCAATTGTCACTTGGTTAATTTTTACTAGGATCAATTGACAAACGCAAGATGCGTCGTAAGAAGATAAACAAGTGCACTAATAATGCTGTTTGTAATTATAAACAATTGTAAACTACATTCGATACCTGTATCGCAATCGAGCACACTACGCTGTTATACGTGAACGCGCTACAACTAGCTAACGCTGCCTATTATACTGACGTGTATGATATCAAATGGATACAATGTAAAACTTTTCACCGTCACGACAGTGAATTTTTGTCACGATGACTTTTCCCCCAGACTTCAATCGTGGAATCGTGAGGAGAACTCTAGGTTGATGTCTAGATATGCACTTCTGATGCGAGAGAACATTATTAATAAAATCTTACATTTAGAAAGAGTACTTTCTTTTGCAAAATGAAAGATAAAAATAATTTTTCATCGTATATATAATACTTTTATTAATTATAAAATAATGTAAAATTTTCCCCCAATATGTTTGAAGAATTCTAGATTAAGTGTTATCGACTGCTAATAAAAGTATACTAGTAAGAAATTGATTAAAACCATGAAACTTATTTCTAAAAGTATCAAAGGACATTTCAATAAAAAGATTCGAAATATTCTTGTAAATCTTTGAAAAAATGTTTCCGTGACATTTTATTATCATTATACCTCTTGCACCGGTATATACTTTTAAACTGGTCGTTTAAAACGACCTCTGGTAGTTAAGATTGACATTAGAAGTAAAAGACTGACTTGTCCAAAATGATATGATTCGGAATTTTGTCCCAATTATTGTTTCATCATGGCTAACATTTAGCGTATAAATGCTGAGTGTTTCTCTCCCCCCTCAACTTTTTTTAGTTACTTAATTAAGCACAAAATAAAATTTATATATTCTAATTTAAATTAAAAATTTATATTCACATTACATTTCACGTTACATTATTCTTTAACTCGCATTAGTTAATGGGTTAAATGTAAAAAAAGATAATGTTTAATTAAAATGTAATGGAAAATAATTTTAAAAAGCACAACAGAGATTTGAATTATTTATTTAGACTTTACCCACTTAACAGGCAAGAATCCAAGATAATTGGGATTTTTTAATTTAACTTGTACCTTTCACAACTTTCTCTCATTTTTTCCGCCCAAATTTTTCCTTTAAACGCGTTCACTTATTTCAATTTAAATTCAAAAGTGCTTCAAATCGGAAATATATAAATAAAATCAACCGTGTTCTGCTAGTGACTTTCTCTTCAACTAGCATTTTGAACACACTGAAATTATCTGTCCAAGATAACAGTGAAAATACAGGTACAGATAAACAATCTAGTCGAAGGAATAATTAAAAGAACGACCGATCCTATTTCAGACTTATCAATATCTTACAATTCTTTTCACCGCCGAAATATTCTTTCCATTCCAATTTCTTTGAAACTCGGGGACAAATCGAAATTACCTGCCTGAAGTTGCAGCGAAGCGTTGGGAGTAAATAGGGACTTTCCTCTGAATCGGAGCGAGCTCAGAATTCAGAAGGCACTGGTTTCTGGTTTCTGGTCGTGCGACGTGCGACGTGCTTGGACGTGCTCGCAGCTCCGGTTCAGTAATCACGGTGGGTCGCGGTGTGCGTTTCCGACTGATGAGCAGTCGGTCGGAGCACCAGCAGTCGTTCTCTTTGTGCGCGAGGCTCACCGCGAGGCTACACGCGTGTCTCACGACGGTGGTGGCCGTCGTCGTGCTGCACGCACGAGTGCTGGGGGTGAGTCGCGTGGGAGCGTCGTCGCGCCGTCGCGACGCGTCGCGCCGCGGCGACAGTGACAGCTCCGGTGGAGCACCTGAAGAGAGGGTGTGGGCCCGCGACGCGGACATTACGCAGCGGGACCTTAGGTAAGGTCGAAAACAACAAGGGCAACCAGAGACGCGGGCGCTCAAGTTCTCACGCGGTCTCCTGCGGGCGAGGTTCCTCTTAGACTCTCCTCCGCTTCTATATACGAATCGCCACCGAAACCGACCGTTATTACTCACCGTATCTCGCGATCCCACACAATTTCTCATCCTCACGGAAATACGTAACGCTCCTTTTCGGCCGTGCCGTAAATTAACGCAACCGTGTAACGAAGATCCGAGATTCCGTCTGATTGTTCCACCCCAGGACATCTCGCTGGGCATCCGTAAAAGAATCTGGAGAGGATCCTTCCGGATTTTCACGCGCGAGAAAAGTAACAAGAGCGCCGGATTGTTTCCGCTCCTCTTTTTCGAGTCACTTCAAACGGAACGCCAGCCAGCCGGAATTCCGGAAATTCCAGCTACTCCGAAAAACCGCAGTTACCTACTTGCACGCGGAGCGCGTATTGTACTCGCTCGTAAACAGACTTTAACCCTAGAACACTGTTCCTTCTTTCATACTTGTTTACAATCGCACGTATCTCTAAAAAAAGGTGAGAAAGCGTCGAATTTTTGTTCGATTTAAATTTACCGTTTGGAAATATTTAAAAAAGTCTCACTACTGAACAGTGTTTTTAAAGAAACAATAACAATAATTATATTAGGACTCTCGAATTTTAAAACAATAACAAAAAAAAAATAACTGTAACAGGCTAATGAGAGTCAAGCATCGATAAACGGCAATCGGGATTTAGTGAACAATCAATAATCAGAAAACTTAAAAAGTAGAATTGTTAAAATCAAATATAAAGATCACATTTTTAGAACACACACGTGTACGACGACGTGTCACACAGATATTTTTAAAGAAAATCATTTCTTTAAAATATCTGGATATATAAGCTTTGTTTATAGAAACGTAGATGATACAGCTCTGAAATATACTGAGAGAAAAATGTATTGTACTAAATTTTAATAATTTGTCTGGATAGTACCAATGTAATATTTATTTACGGAAAATAAATATTTGCTGAATAAAAATATATAACAGTTAAATCACATTAATGATTTTCGCAAATATATGTTTTTATGTTCAATAAATATTATTATATCGTTATATTTAACTGGCGCTATTCAAACAAATATTCATTAAAATTTAATACATTTTTCGCAGTGAGTGTAAAATATACTCGGAAAAAAGTCAATTAAACATAAGTCTAAAATAATAAATGCCACGTATTGTGTTCTGCAGTTTGTACGGTTGATCGATTTTTAATTTTTAAGCGATTGTGGGGAAACAATTTACTAATAAGTCTTTATTGTAAAAGAAAATTTCTACTAAAAAGTATTTAAATTGATAGCAATTGTTTATCGCAAGTCGTGCATTGCACATATAATTGATACGAACAAACTCATTGTATAGAAAAATGAAAGCACTTCCGTGATCTTTTCCGAGTGTGTGTACGTAAAAATGTTAGAAACTTTACGATTTTATTCATAAGTAAATAAATCTAGAAGATACGGAAAGAAAAGTATTAAAAGATTGCTATAAACTAAATAAAGAAAAAATTTCATTCGTCGTTTGTTGGTTTGGGAACGCCTCAGAATCACGATTGTGCGAAAAAGTGTCAAGAAGGAATTCTATCTATTATCATAACGAATCCCGCGAAGATTGATTATATCATTAATTATCGCTGAAGAGCCGGCTTTCTTTGCTTTTCGCACTTTTACCTGTTAATTATCTTAACGCTCGTAGTTTACGTTCTCTTAATACGTATAAAAATTCGCATCAGTAATAATAAATTAAATATTCAATCGGTATTTATGCATCAGTCACAATAAATTAAATATTCAATCGGTATGCATCAGTAATAATAAATTAAATATTCATATCGGTATTCTGGGAAAATTTCGTTACACATAAATTTCTTTTATTATTACTTTAATTTATATTTGCCGCTTAATTTCAATCTTTCGTTTTGCTAATTATTTACATTAGCAACGTTCGTTCGTTGATTAGTCTTTAGATAATTTTGGTAAATCAACAAACGATACTTAATTACATATAACCATCTCATTTGGTAAATTACGATACAACTTTCGGTAATTCCACTTTAATCGTTATAAATTTTATTCTCGTTGCAATAGTACGTAAACGCATTTTATTTACGTCACGAATTTTTGCGATCCGGCATTATAACATCCGGGCGAAAAGATTATAAAAGCCGTCGACGCGAACGATGCGACCCGATTATCGTTATCGATGCGAATATTCTCTTCCTCCGAGAGAGCATGATAACCGGGGGGATAACCAGGATGTATGTACGTTTACCCGGTTATCGGGCGAGACATCATCAATGTTGCATCCACAATCGTGTGGTTTCTGACCCGATGTATCGAAAATCGAACGTACGGCCGACAGACACGGCCGCCTCTCGTCTATCGCGTCAATCGATATTCCCGCTTTTCACCGTCCTTTTTCCACGCGACGTTAATTCCACACACCAGATAGAAGATGCATCGACGCATTCTCTTCTCCAGAAGCCACGCGACTCGACCGTGCCGGTCGACGTGCACGAAACGTAGACGCCCGTAAAAAGAGCCGAGCTGACGTTGACAAATACGTCGTGATAAGCTTCCTTCTTTTTCGCAGAGAATCGCAAAGAACGTAATAGATGCACTTCTGAGAATTTCACCTCTCGCCTCTCATCCTCTTGGATGTAACATATCTTGGATGTATCCTTTTTTCTCTTTTTTACCACGATAAGAACGACGCCGGATTAATGATTGACAGAAACATCGAGCATTATTATAAATCGTGGAATTTCACATGTGCGACGTTATATACTGAATGTAAGAAATATCGAAGTAGCTGTAAAATTAATTTTGAAGAAAAATATACACGAAGGCTACGTCGTAGATCGTTATCACGAGGCGATCATCATTACGTAAGCTATTATGTAAAAGTTTAGATCATTACTACGTGCTACAAACGAAGTAATAAAAATTACGAAATATTGTTTCACGCTTTTCCAATTAATCAAATTTTTCTTTCTGTAATTTAGTTTTGCGATGCCTACTATTTTAATATGTTTTTCATTTTTTAACACGTTTAACATTTATTACGCCTATACTTGACAGAGTGACGAAAAAAAGTTTGTGCGACAAGGTTTTGCGTGTTTATCGAATCATTGTAACAAGCTAATGTGTTATTCGTCGTTTTTATGATGCCAAAATGGCATTAAATACGACATTTTAATGTCAAAATAACATTAAATAGGTCATGCCAACATTAAAACGACGATAAATAATCACAGCTTGCTACCTGTGTAATAAAATATTACAAAAAAATAAATTAATAAATCTGCAGCGTTAATTACATTTTATTAAATATTAAAGACCCTGTATTAAAAAAATTTTATCGGTTCGTGAATTCAAGTCTCTATTGACTGCCTGGAACAATTTATCCGGAAAGGTGCGCAGCCATCGTTAATTCCCAAAGCAACTTAAAGCTTGTATCAAAGCTAAATATGATTATTTTAAATGTTAATAATTTTTTTATATTTAATAAGGTATAACTAACAGTACAGAATGTATAATTCTTTGTAAATATACGTTAATAATGATTTGATAAACACAAAACTTTGTGATTAAACTTTTTTGCCACCTTGTATATTTCTCTCTCTCTCTCTCTCTCTCTCTCTCTCTCTCTCTCTCTCTTTAATCTACAACCTTTATACTTTAAACTTCTAATTTACCAGTCCCGTAATTCTACTCATGTATATATTTATCGCGTAGATATCTTTTTCTTCGGAAGATTGTCATATCTTATATTTCTTTAATTAAAAGAGAGAGGATGTACGATGGCATATTTGCAGTGGTGACGAATGCATCTTGTATGCAAGGATCAAATATGAATCGCGCTTTTCTTTTCGTCGGCTCATTATCACGAGTGGCATCCTAGCGTCCTTGATGTTATCGATGATCGATAGGCGGATTGCCGAAGAGATTAAATGAAGCATTTAATGCAATTTGCACAATACGTAAACACGATGCGCGTCCAACCAACTACCTATCGATTTTAATCTATTCAATAAATGCATTTATTACACGCTATGAATGAGAGATGCAACAGTTTGTTGCGTCGTAAATTAGTAATTTTTGGTATCCACATTTCTTTGCCAAATTTAATTACGTAACTGCATCTTGGAATATAAAAAATATACCAAGTATTTGCATCTTGTTTACTATATTAAATAGAACAGTTAAAAACGATAACATTAACCATATCTACAGTAAAATTAATTATTGGCCTTATTTACAATAATTCCAAAATTATTATATATCTATTAAATACGTAAAACTTTGTCAAACCGAAATATAATTTATTCTACAAACGGTCTCGTGAAATTTCACTATTGCATTTATTCATTAACGTGATACACAACTTACTCTTGTCGCGCAATTTTTTTCATCATTAAAAATTCTAACTGGAAGTATATACAGAAGGGAAAGGGGCGCGGGAGCGAAGTTCATGCGGTGACTGTCGGATCGATATTCGTATTCTACGAAGTCGCGAAAGCTTTAACTTAATCTGGGATAGTTTAATCACGCTGAATTATGTGCTAACTTCATTAACTCTCTCTCTCTCTCTCTCTCTCTCTCTCTCTCTCTCTCTCTCTCTCTCTC
>NW_017305462.1:546686-548838 GCF_001594115.1 Trachymyrmex septentrionalis
GGTGTACTCGCTCCTTAAGACAACGTTTAAAAAAATTCAAGCCATTAAACACAAATCAAAGCTGCTTAAGACTGGAGACAGCTTATTTGACATCGAAGGTATCGGTAATTTCCTTTAATCATTAGATTATGTTATTGATAAACATTTATTTCGTATTAATGCTTTTCGAGAAACATTCGAAACTGAATTTATCGGTTCATGGGAAACAAAAAGTAATAATTATTGAATTTAATTACTTAATTATACGTCAAGCGTGAGAGAGGCAAAAATTTAATAAATGTATGAAAATTTATAATTATACAATTTCAAGCAGAGCTTTTCTGTTGGAGTATACTTGAAGTTGTTGTGAAACGACCAAGAAACAACTTACCTGCTAACCTTGACGCGACATTTAATAGTTACCAATTACATATTTATATACGCATCCGGATATAAGCAGTAATGTGAATTATTTCCATCATTTCAAATCATTAACGACGAAGATCCAAAGATCCAATCGTCAAAGATAACTATTGATAAATTTATCAGCAAATATCTTTATATTGACAGTATTACAGTCCATGTTTTCTTATCAATTTTCGGTCAATTTTTATTTTTAAAGATGTTTTTTTTAAAGAGAGAATTACTTTATTAAAATTATATTATAATTAAATATTAGAATCTGAACAAATTTTTAATTTTATATATATATATATACATACTTTTAAGTATGTAAATTATATGTAAAAATTTTATTATCACTATATTTTAACAGTTTAATTAATAAATTAACACAATCTTAAAAAATACAAGCTAAATAAATTAACTAAAATAAACACAAGACTAATAAATTAAGCAAACAATAAATGTAATAAATATTATCAATTACAAATTAAGTAGGATGTTTCGCATAACTATTTGATTAATTTGAGAGAAAGTGAAAAAGTGAAAGGTAAAGTGAATTTAAGTTGCTGTTTTTCCTCATATTTTTAAAGGAACTTCCTAATATTTTACTGCGCTATACTGGCAAATTGAAAAATAATAGAATATGCGTATTCTACTCTCTACAAAGTAGCTTTATCATTTATCGTGCCACCATCCTATCAAAAGCTCGCGCGACGCAGAAGCTCGCAACATGGCCCACACGCAATATGTCCGATAATGGCTAATAAATTGTGCAATATAGCGGCTCGTTTATCAGCCCTCACGTGTGTGAAAATTTCCTGCAGAATTTCCCGCCTGCTACAGAATTTCCCACACCATTTTTAACTACTAGGAAAAGAGAAAAATCGCACATTACAATATATATTAGAAAGAAACATTTTATCTTGAGGCTGCAAAAGTGGAATTATATATGAAAAGTGTCGCGAATATTAAAACAAAGCTAACGTAAATTTGCTTAGCTGACGTTTTACCGAGTTATTATTCCGTAACAATTTTTACTTCGCTGTAATAACGTTGTTTGTATTTAAAACTTCAAGGAAAAATGTAATTTAAAATTTCCGAGAATGTATTCGAAAATAAAATATAATTGAGTCAATTACAATGAAAAACGGAATACAAAATAAATTATACAAAAGGATTGCATTAAAATTTAATTCTACGATAAATGGAAACTGTGTTTTGTTATTGGCAAACTACATTTTTCACTGAGTATTCCATGTATTCTGCGCTTCTCTCCTTTTTTCTTGTTGAGTAATTTGTGCCTCGCGTAAATAAGTTATTTCCGGCGGGATCAATCCGCCGAACATTTTGAGGTAACGTGAAAACCGACGAAAACATTCGTATCATTTACCCAGCGTTTATATCCATACACAGGGTGTCCAAAAATCGCCACGCAATTTTGGCAAAGTTAAAATTAATTTCGTCTCTGCGAAAACTCTCAACCTTTCATTTCGACTTTTAAGCACTTCTTTCATTTTTTTTTAAATTTAAAACGCAAACGTTTGAGCGTCAATCAAGCATTAAAAAATCAGGAAACAGTGATTCGATCGTTTAAGGAAGAATCGATCGTATGTTAGAATAAAAGGATTCGATTGTAGCGTGGGTCTCGATGCATCCTGAATAATGGAAAAAAAGGCACATAGAATACCTTCTGAATAATCTAGTTTCTCTAGTCCGATTTAGAGGAACTAAACGGCGAGTCGGGGGGGGGTGGGGAGGAAGGAGGGGG
>NW_017305462.1:548938-565440 GCF_001594115.1 Trachymyrmex septentrionalis
GGAAGGAGGGGGAGGGGCACCCCCTGTGTATACAGAATAATGACGTCAACGACGATTGAGAGTAGTATGATTCCCGGTAATTTTGCGCCGGTTATAGAATCATTGCAACAGGTATAAGTGCGCTAAACTATAGGCAACTTAGAATGGAACGCCATCACTCGCCTTAATTCGCGTCATTTATTCGCCAACAACAGCACAATCAGACGTCAAAATCGCGATAAAAGCTCGTTAAACAATAACAAATTATTAGCGAAACGGAAGAATTGAAAACACTACGTGACACGAGAGCTTTGCAGTGGCAAATGGGAGAACAATGATCGTATCTGAAACGTGTAATGTACATCGCAATATGTACTGAATGAATTAATCTGTGCTCTTTTTCATCCCTTCATCTTATCCCTCTTAAAAACCA
The DNA here is from genome assembly GCF_001594115.1 of Trachymyrmex septentrionalis. Lineage (NCBI taxonomy): Eukaryota > Metazoa > Arthropoda > Insecta > Hymenoptera > Formicidae > Trachymyrmex > Trachymyrmex septentrionalis. Next base: position 549,351 of record NW_017305462.1, read on the forward strand.
AATTGAATACGCGAAGAGAATTGAACGTGATTAAAATGGACCGAATTAAACGGTTTGCGTATGTAACTTTCTCTACCAATTTCCATTTATTTTCAATTACTCAGCAAAATGCAGAAAAAAATAGATTAAAATTACTAAATAAATATTAATAAAATAACTTCCACATATTAATACATATTATAGTATAAATATTTATAATCCGTCGTTTCAATTAACTTGTTCTTATTTGATTTTGATATATCTCGTAATATGGAATAAATAATCACTTTATTAAAATAAATGAAGTTTACAGATTGGTTTATGTTTCTGGGCGTAATTGGTTTTTTTTTTTTTTTTTTTTTTTCACGATTGTTTGATTTATGGGAGATCGCGATAACGACCGCGAGAATGTCTGCTCAGACATTTATACCAGAGCAGATAACATGCGAATGACGTCAAATGAATCGTAAGACTAGCTTCCGTCCGTTGACCCAGCATGCAAAATTTGCCCTGAATCATTCGAAGGATTATTAGGCCAGAATTCGCAGGCAATTAACGAATATAGGAAGATACGATAGGCTGATACTGCAATCTCTCATCTCTTTAATACTTAAAATATTCAGCTAATATTCATACATAAACTAAATGTTATTTCCAAATTCTTCAGTTTTATTTCTATAAATATTTAATACAAAATTTTACTTATTTAGTGCAATAATTATTTAATGTTCCGAGTCGTTATTAAAGTGTAGATAAAGTGTTTGTTCCGCAACTAATCTTCATTTTATCTTCGCGATACGTAACTGAAGAGACCTCGTAGATTACGGCGTGCAGATTGATAAAGGAACATATATTTCGGTGCTCTGAGATAACATTTGGCACAGTGACGTCAAATATGTACGCAAGTTCCCTATTCTCCTTCCCGTTGACCCGTTTCATCGACGTTAGCAATCTTATATTCTCGCATGCTTTCAATTGTACATGGTGTTACAGAAAAACAGCATTCACTTTCTCTTTCTGAGTAGAATAATATTTAACATATACAATATATAAAATAATAAAATATTTTTTAAATGTTTTTTCTGTAATTATATATCAAACATCTATAATGCGTTTCTTTAAAAAATAAATAAAAATGTGAATGATAAAATATCTTTAAGAAATAAAAATCAAAGGTAAGGTTTTCTAAATAAATATTAAAAAGAATTAAAGAATATTAATGAAAAATAATAGATTCAACAATGAAATATGGTTAAGCAGACAGCGAATTAAATAGACGTAGATTTCTCTCATGAAATTCGCTTTTCTCTACCTTAATGAACTCAGCGATCGATTTTCTTTCAAGGAAAATTTGATCAGCAGTTTAATGGGAAGACTGTTAAGACAGGTTGAATTAAGCTTTGGAAGCGCAAATTGGTAATACTATCTTCGATTAATTGAAAGTAAACTTTATTTTAAAGTAAACTTTATTTAATATTTTAATACTTTCGAGAGAAATGGAAAAATTGGTATTTGTCCATAAAGGTAAATAAAGGAAAGTTTAATCTAAATTTTATAAAAGCTAATTTTGGGATATTTCTCTTTTTCTCCCTTCGTTTCTTTTCCGTTCTCTCTCATTTTTCATTTAAATGATAAAATAATACAAATCCATCTCGTATTACATTTGATCATTCGTGTATCTGTAACCGATAGAGCGGCACGCGGTCCGTAAATCCCGCAAGTACAAATTATTGTACGAGTATTATCGTATTAAGTATTATACGAGCGTCGATTGAAATTGACATCCATTTGCCAGAGCAGTTCAGTGCGAGCTCGGCGCTTCCCCGAAGAGCTCTGCCATCTTTCACCGCGTTTGTATATTTCGAAGAAATTTTAATTTAGGGCAACCAGTTTTATTACGGGATATAAATAAAGAAAAATGCAAATTTGTGCATATCAAATTGTGTCTCCGTAAAATGCAAATTGTGCAGCAACATTTTTCAGAAAAACACATCGGTGTTTTCCAGAATTTAGTTCGCGTACAATAAGCCGTTAAATGTGAAATTCATGATAGAGAGAAAAAGAAATTAAAAAAAGCTTTATATCTTAAAAATATAATATAATATAACTAAATTATATAAGTTACAAATAATTCGAATTAATTTAGTAATAAAAAATTAATTCTGTACTTTCTAAGTGTTAGTGACGCAGTTTTTATAATTACTATATTTAAATTGATAATTATATAAAAGTATCAATGAAAGAATTAGGGGAAAATATGATAGAGGTAAATTTAAAATTAATGGTTTGGCGTTTTATTCAAAATTTATAATTTTCAGAAAACGAGAAAGAAAGAAACTCCGCATACAAGAAAATTATGTACTTTACAGAAAATACAACAATATGCCCCAATCAGTAAGATGTAAAATGTTAAACAAAATTGCTAAACAATTGCTAAAAATATTAAAGAAATTTGTTTCTAATTAAAAGACATAATGCACTTAGAAATGTTTTTTCAGCATATAAATTAACGATGAAAAAAATGCTTTCTGCATTCACCCCAGCTTATATATGAGTCTTTCAACGCTGAACACTACACCTCTCTCCTTCTCTCTTTCTAAAATCTCTAACTAAAATCTCTAACTAAAAAAATGAAATTTTGGACAAAACGCATTTTGAAAGTCTGCTCCTCGATATTAAAGATTAATGCAATTCCAAAATAATTAATAATTAATAAATTGTTCAATCAATAACCTTTTAATAATAATAATTTTTATCGGCAGTGGGAGAGCTCGGAGTCGGACTTCTCGGACACTGAGGACTCAAATGAGTTAGGGGCCAACGTGGGCCCCGAGAGCACCACGATGGACACTGTAGATAGTGTCAACAAACGGCAAGCTACTCGTGTCTTCAAGAAGTCCAGTCTCAATGGCAAGATCACGGTTTATCTTGGCAAGAGAGATTTCGTCGATCACATCACACATGTTGATCCTATTGGCACGTATCCCAAAAGTTTGAAAGCACGTACAATTAATCCATGTGCTTTCAAGCAAATGTAATATATAGATTCTTCTACGTATAGAGCGTTTTATTTTTGTATCCGGAATTCATTTTTAAGTTATGCTCACATCTTATGAGACACAGCTACTATATATAGATTTATTACGTTTATACATAGATATAGTTTCTTAATATAAACGATTTTATGCAAATAAGTCTTTCCCCAAGAATTTCACGTTGAAGGATATTTTTTGTAATTTTAGACGGGGTCGTCCTAATCGATCCTGACTACATAAAAGATCGAAAAGTGTTCGGTCATGTTCTCGCGGCGTTTAAATACGGTAGAGAGGATCTGGATGTCCTCGGGCTGACTTTTCGTAAGGACCTCTATTTAGCAGCAGAACAGATTTATCCGGTGCTGCAAGGAACTCAGCCGCCCAGGGAACTGACGCGTTTACAAGAGAGATTGATCAAAAAACTGGGCAACAACGCGTATCCCTTTTACTTCGAGTTGCCACCTCACTGCCCCGCTTCGGTTACTCTGCAACCGGCACCAGGTGATACTGGCAAACCCTGCGGTGTCGACTACGAACTGAAAGCGTTCGTAGGTGAGACACAAGATGATAAACCACATAAACGGTACGAATCTTAGCAGACAAATTAAAGAAGTTAGTCTTACAAAGAAACGAAACTTTTTCTCATTCAGAAAATAAATTTTCGCTAAAGAGAGCAGATACGAAGGAGTTTCACCTTTTTTTCTTAACTCGGGAGGAATCATCTAATTCTTTTTTAAGTGAGAACGATCCACCTAGGACGAATCTACACTCCAATTAAAATCACTGTTATTTTAACAATATATATATTCTATATTAATTATATATAATAATATATTGTTTATCGTTTTCCAATTTAGTAGCATTTGAAAACATTATGAATATGGATTTGCTCACAATTTTCTGAAAAGTAATCAAATTAAAAACCAAACAAACGGAAGAAATATTTTTATATTAGTTAATTACTAAAGAACAGCAATTATAATTTATTTAATTAAATGTTGAATCGTAATTAAATACTGAATTTGATTCGTAGGAGCTGCGTGAGGCTTGCAATCAGGAAAATTATGTACGCGCCGTCGAAACAAGGAGAACAGCCCTCAGTGGAGGTCAGCAAAGAGTTTATGATGTCCCCGAACAAGTTACATCTGGAAGCCTCCCTCGATAAGGAGCTCTATCATCACGGCGAAAACATAGCTGTGAACGTGCACATAGCGAACAATAGCAACCGGACTGTGAAAAAGATAAAAGTGTCAGTTAGGCAGTTCGCGGACATCTGTCTATTTTCCACGGCGCAGTACAAATGCACCGTCGCCGAGGCCGAAAGCGAGTGAGTATTCCTTAACTAATTATTATATTGTTGAAAAATGAAGATATCGTACACCAGTAAAAGATGCATTGTAATAAATGAGGTAATGTGATTTAAAAAGCCGTATTGAGAATTTCATAAAGGTTGAATTTTCATATTGAAATATTATCAACGTTTTTTAAAAACGTTTCTCTTTACTCACCGTTATTATCTCAGATTGTAACGTCAGAAACGAAAAAATATGCATAATAAAAATTCTTACAAAATATTGTACTTAATATGAAAATATAAATGTTATTTTATTGAAAAATGTTTTTGTTCAAATTTAATTTGCAAAGATTCTTATTATTTTCTCACTCCTGATATCCTGCTGAGATAGTACGATGGGTGAACAAAGGCCTTAATTCTAATATATCTGTTAGTAATTTTACGTTGAATCACAGAAATTTCTTTAATTGAATTTCTCAAAGAGAGGACATACACATGTTCGATACCGAACAAAAATTTCTTCAATTTATAAATTACGAATATTCTCAAGAATCGCTTTTTAACCACATAAAAATAGTCTTTAGTTGGAGCTAACAGTTTTCTTTTTTTTTAGTAAGCTATTAGCATCGAACTATTTATAATCTAGGCAATAAATTGTTAGAAATACGATAGATATATATGTATATACTATATGTATATCTATAAGATTTCGGGACTCGATGGGTCTCTAACGATCGTGATCAGCTTGAAAAACTTTGCGTCAAAGTTTTTTAGCGATTAAATACACGGTTGGCGCGATAACACGCGATAAACAGAACTGTGACGAGCAGGAAAATAAAATTATTGCACTGGCAGTATAGGGGTAGCGCCAGGATTCACCCTGAGTAAGGTGTTTTCTCTAAGGCCGACGCTTGCCGAGAACAAAGACAAGCGGGGTCTTGCTCTAGATGGTCAGCTTAAACACGAGGACACCAATCTCGCGTCTAGTACAATGTGAGTGCGAGATTAAGATCTCGCTGTTTCCCTCATTACTCTCTCACCTCTTCTGCCGGACACTAAGAAAAAAAAAAAAGTGATGACGGAGGTTGGAAACCGGCCAAATGGTTCACTGCCTATAATCATAACGATATCTCGTGATAAATATCCGGATTTTATAGAGACTTATCATGTCTAAGTATCATAAAGGCGAAGCGTAGTAGCAACATGCTATCAATTCTTTTTTAAGACAGCTTTATAAAGTTATTGGGAGAAAAAAAATAAAACTTGATGAAAGACTGGCTTGTGGTTAAAACAAGTCTTCAATCTTTTAACAGATTAGATGAAATTAATCTTGGAAGTCTTTCAGATCGTCTACAATAATAAACAAATATAAAAAAAATTAGTGTTTCAGACGCATAAAGTAACGTAATTCAAAAATGACTTTGCTTTTTATTATGATCTTAATAAAAAAAGATTACGAAATTAATAAGAAATATTTTGGAACAACCCCCCGTTCGCCAACCTCCTTTTTCATTCCTTTTTTTGTATTAATGTAAAAAGTAATAAATGGAATGTCAGCATTTTCTTGGTGATTTTGTGCTGGGGATTTTTAACGCGGTGGCCTGTAATCACGTATATGGATCTCGATCGGTGGTGGTCTCATTTCCTCTGCAAAGCTCCCTCTCTCTTCCTCTCTCTAGCTCTACATACATATACATATTTCCCCCCTCTCTCTCTCTCTCTCTCTCTCGCTCTCTCTCTCTTTCTCTCTCCTCCCCTTCTCTTCCTTTCCTCTATTAAGATATATATTTTTAGATTCTATATACTTTTTTCCTACTGAAATATATTTTACAAATTTCTTAAAATGAATTTTTCTGCATTAATATATAACCATAAATGTTTCACATCCTACATAACCCTTTCAGGCACACACATACATACACACACACACACACACACACACACAGTATTATAAGCCCTCGTCCTGTTCTCGTCTTTCACAAGTCTGTATCACAGCGTGAGGCACAAGCTGATATATCGTACTACCATGATACTATCAGAAAACACAATTAGTGTCATTTGTTTATATACTGTCGTACTGTCTCGGCTGAGATGCGCAAAAATATTACAATTAGTATAATGATTATCTATGATATTATCAAAAAAAAAAAAAAAAGAATAAATAATAATCAAGGTATTTGATTAATACCTTGATTATTATCTATTATATTGATCAAATAAGTTTTATGTATTTAAAGATAATATTAACAAATTTATTTTGGAAGCGTATATACAATCTGAATATTTCCTTCTTCTTTCAATGTAATATACGTAAATCAATATATCGAATATTAGTATATTGAATTAAATATTAATTAAGAACGGACATTATTATAAATATCTTGTGATTAAAAAAAAAATGGTGGCGATATGTTTCGCGAATTGATCAATGCGAAATCTCGGTCCGCACGTAGTAGCACAATTAACACTCATGCTGGTTGTATGTTCAAATGTCAGGGAGGGATGCCCGGTGGGCCCGGGTTTCACGCTGAGCAAGGTGTTCACCTTGACACCCCTTCTGGCCAACAACAAAGATAAATGGGGGCTCGCCCTCGACGGCCAACTCAAACACGAGGACACCAATTTGGCGTCCAGCACCCTGTAAGGACGCGACGCCTGAAATTGAGCCTGCGACACATGCAGACACACGTCTAGATATTGATACGCCGTACCGCGTTTCGGTCGCGCATTTAGCGCCGAGAAAGATAATATCCACTAAATTTTCCCTCGCAAATTGCGAAAGTTTGACATAGTGTTTCCTAAACTTTGGACAGCTCGACAGATACGTAGCGGTTGAATAGCAGAGATCCTGACTATTAAATGTTAAACACGTTCATAAAATGTTAAACAGTGTTTGTAAAATGTTTTCTAATGAAAAGAGGAAACTACAGAGATACTGTTTAACGAATAAATTTATGCAATAAAATATCTCTACGAAAAGTTCCTGTAATATTTGAATATTGTGAGTGGAGTGTAAGTTGTCAAAAAATTATTAAAAATTTTGTTTTTCACAAATAATCTATAATATTAATTAAGTATTTTCGAAGAGAGTGTAGAGTGATAAACGTAAATTATACCGAAATAAAAAAAGAAACTAATGAAACACTGAAATTCAACACGGGGCAGGGAAATTTGCCAGACGAGCGCTAAATGCAGGACGAGAATGCGGACGGCGTTTATTACACACGTGTCATTCACGCACGCAACGCGCAGCCGAGTACGCCTTTGGGAATTTCTCATTTTCGTGCGCAACGCTTTCCACACAACGGCCGGAAAATACATGTTGGCTGCCTGCAACGAAGCTTTTCTCTCAACGATCGATCGATCGAGATGGCGAGCGACTGGCTCTATCATTGTTGAACGACGTGTAATTCTGTTTTTGCGAGATTCGCACTCAAATTCACAAGGGAATCGTTCCCTCCCACGCATCCTGGATTTCTTAAATCTAAATCCATGGATATCAATATAAACGAAGATTTTGGGATCAACAGATTTTTTTTCAGGATTTTCAAGTTTAAAGAACAGTTCCATAAAACTCCTTGATATCTGTGGATACTAAGATCCAACCGCTTTAACTCTTTCGATACCACTTTCTAGACTTTTTTTTCTTTTTTTATACTTTGTCAAAGTTCCAAAATTAAAATCAAATTACAATTTTAATATTCAGCATCGCCACGGCAGTTTCAAGAAATAAGTCTTATTATTTTCTAACGAAAACGCATGTATTGGCACGTTTTATCTTTTTGAACTACTAAAACTAAACTTGGCAACTTTAATACGTATCTCATTGATTTGTATAGTGGAAGAAGTCCCGTCCTTTCTATTATTCTCTTTTTAAGCCAAATAAAACTTTTTGAATTTTCGCAGAGAATTTTTGCTAACATATATTCTTCAACGGTACCGAGAGGATTAAGAAACTGCGATCTAGGAGATTTAGGATGCGAGATATCTAAAGCAAAAGTTTAAACCGACAAGTTTATCCCATCCTTGTTCTGCTTGTGCTTTGTATAAAAACATGGCATCGCCACCGTATTGTATCTGCAGTAAAATTGCATGGACAAATTAGAAATTGTTCATTTTTGCTGCGAAGCTGTAGTATCATGGATAGCTTGATCGAAAGTACGTGATTACTGCTTTACATAAATGTTTAAATAAATAGTATTGTGAATGTGCATAACATTCTTGTAAGTGTTTAAATTGCCGCTTGCTTCTATCTATTTGTCGCTATAATAAAGTTAATTTACAAGTCTTTTTCTGTGTTGCTTCCGTTCGTTGCATGACGCTATCACACAATTAACTTTGCATGAGCTTTTGTGGAGCGTTTATATTAATAGATTATAATGCATTACAATGACAACAGTAAATATAATTCGCAGTGTGGTTGACCCGGCGCAGCGTGAAAACCTCGGCATAATTGTCCAGTACAAAGTTAAAGTCAAACTCTGCCTCGGCGCTCTAGGAGGGTAAGTATTATTACCCATTTACCACCTCGACCGCTAAGGGAGTAACCTAAAGCAGGGGGTAACCTAACTCGGAGCAATAATAATTTTTTTATATAAATATAACAGCTGTGAAGAGGACATTGCCAAGTGAATACATCGCTTTTAGATTCAACTAATTACTTTGACACACACTGTTAAATATCATTAAAGGAGCAATGATAATCCAGTCCCTTAAGTTGAACAATATTTTGTTATTTTCAACTTCCATGCGTGTCAAAATGTAAATCAATTTATTTCTGTGATTAGTTTGAAGTAAATAACGTGCATATTAATGTATACAATTAATAATAAATTAAATTCGAGTCAAATTTAATAAAAATAATTTAATTTCTTTTTTTTTTTTCAAAAGTTTTTTTAAAAAGTTGTTTAGTTAAATTTACGACGTATTGAGTATAAGAGCAATAGCGACTTAAGTGCCACGAATATAATGTTTCTATTCGATATTATTATTATATTCTAATTATAGCGAATTAGTTGCGGAACTGCCCTTCATTCTGATGCATCCCAAACCGGAAGAAGAGGAACCAGTGCCGTCCACAGCTCGACCAAGTCCTACGCACAAAACTGACAGCGGGGAAGTCTCGCTCGATACAAACCTCATCCAATTGGACACGTAAGTAACAAGTAACTCGACAAAATTTTCATACGTTTAACTTTTTAATAAAGAATTGAAAAATCACGATTAACAGACTAATAAAATCTTATCTAAAATTTTTCTATCTATATGTATGTATATATAAACAATTAATTTTTGGAACGTTTGTAAAACAGTTTCCAGATTTCTTTGTCAATTTTCCGTCCATTTTCAGGGAAGCAGATGGCGATGATGATATAATCTTTGAGGACTTCGCTCGTTTGAGGTTGAAAGGCGAAACGGAAGCTTGACCGTGTTCCGCTAACACTTTGACACGTATCGATCAAGTGACTTTGACACCACCATGCCGCACGCAAGACGGAAGTTGCACAATTTCGCCAATGATGCCAATAGTAGCTATGTCGCAGCAACAAACTTAAACGATGTTATTGTTTGTTGAAGCGATATCATCGCTATTCCCGAGCGCAAAGTGTCAATACGATTTTTCCACCGTTTTGACACATTTTAAAATTTATTGCAGGAATAGTTTAATGAAAGAAATAAAAAAGAAAAAGCAAAAGAGAAGACAAAAAAATTGTATAAGAGAGGAATTCTGCAAGCTGCTCACTTTTTTTTTCTGCAATTTCATATTTTTATGCAAAATAAAAAGATTATGGGAATGCAAATTGAAAATGATATTGAGAAACTTCTTCTTCAACAATCGTCATTTTTACCAATTGTCGAAAGTGACGGAAAATACACCGGAAGTTGAAGTTTCTCAAGAGCAAACTGTTTGACAATTTTTTCTGTTTCTCTTTAAGCGCTAGCCTATATATAGATACATATTATTTATAGAACACTTAAACAAATGAAATAATTAAATAATTAATTAAGCCATTTTTATGGCACATGCTCTTTATTTGATCAAAATGATTTTGATTTGTGGGGAAAGTGCGACGGATTTTATAATTGATATTCACGAATTTTTCATCAATACCGTCGCCATTTCATGCTCTGGCTCTGAAGACTGATTTTAAGAAGAACATCCACGAATCTAGCCAATGACGTATTTATCGTAAAATCCTTAATAAAAGAAAAAATACATATAATCTATATTTGGTATTTTATTTTTCAAAAATATTACAAATTAAATGTGTTATTAATTTAATTAGCTAATTAATTGAGTCTAAGTTAATTCAGTGTGGAAATGTGATTCAATTATTACATAATCCAATTAATTTAACTGAAATAATTTTATAATTAATTAAATGCAAGATTGATATAATCCAAGAATGAGATTTTTTTAGATTTGTAAGCCACGATATATTGCGATTCTTTAAACATGGCCAGTACTGTCTTTAAGTTACACGAGCGCACGGGATAAACTTTTGTGAATTATCAATTTTATTTTAATAATACAGAATAAATATATACGTTAGTGCACATTGGAAAGATCGTTTGCGTAAATGGGACGATCGTAAGCGCTTTCTTGTTCCTCGTATAAATTTCGCAGAATTAATACTTAATTTATATGTAATTAATATAAATGTAAAAAAGAACTAATCACAAAACTGTGAAAAAGAAGAGCCGTTTGATATTTGTCTCGTTTCTCCGGGATGAAAAAACTATACAATGCTTTATTTGACAACGAGAAAAATTATTTTATAAAAAATCTCCAGTTTTTAGAAAACCCATTTAGAAGAATTTAATGCAATAATTTAATCGTATACTAAAGAAGATGCGTAGAAATACGCAAAAAATGAGGAAAGATGGCGTTTCGAGATGCAGATGTCAATTTATAGATATATTTATGGATAATTTGTAGAACTTGGTAACATTGTAGAATTTGTAATATTGTAATCCGTTTCATCCTTTTCCGATTTTACAATCAATTAAGTTAAGACGGCGAGCACTGTTCGATCGACTTCGATATACATTTCCAAGACTGCTCGAGAAAAAAATTTTCGCATCTTGCAATGAAATATCACATAATCTCGGCTCGCTCGTATTAAATTAGGAATTTAATATTGATTGCCTAATTAAATATTATACACAAAGACTATAAAGTTACAAAAATCATCAGAGAAATTTTATCATCCGTAATAAAAATATACAATTAGTTGTACGTGATTACATCTCGTTACTTTTGTGAGAATTTCTAAAAAAATAATCCTTTTTGGTTTAGAAGTTGCTTTTAATATCACCCATAATGGCACAGTGTATAATTTTTTTCTTTTTCGTGTTTTGATGTTGTCTATTTTTTTTTACTCATTAAGTTTAGATAATCAAGAATATAGAGAAAAAAGTCTAATCAAAATATCGATTTAAAATTATGTTAAATCTTGCAAAATTTAATACCACGAATTTTCATTAAATAAGAGATTTATTCTATGCTATTAATTTCAAATAACAAAAAGATCAAATCAACAATAAACAGTTCACATTGGCAACGAAGATAATTTGACAGTTTCATATTAATTAAAATGGAAGTTGCAAAATCACAAAAGCTGAATAACATTGTATATGCATGTATGTTTCGTGTGCGTGTATGCATGTGTGCGCAGTGTGTGTGTGTGTGTGTATATAAATATACACATGTGTAAGAAGCAAAGAAGAAATAGTATTTTTTATCACTTTAGCATTTACAAACTGTATCTAGACGAAATAATCAAGTATGTGGTCTACGCTTTTTTTCGCACGTTTAACGTTAAACGAGCGATGAAAATGCGGCCGTATTTCCTCATACCAAAGCTGATATATTCGTTTCCTAAAAGAAATTGCTTCTCGAAAAAGGTATTAATAGTAATTTGCAAGAATAAAAAAAAATCTATTTAAATCTTTAATCTAAATTTAAAGGGACTTTCCAAAGTTTTTTATTTTAAATACATATTCTTTAACAATGAATTACTAATAAGTAAAAGATTTATTAATAATTCGACAAATATTAATTTCTTTTACACAGATATTTTAATCGAAATATTATTAAAACACAAATTATCAGAAGTTTGTTTTATATTATATTGTGTAAAAAAACAAGTGTAATATAAAATAATATCTCCTATAAAAGTTTATTCAGTTAATCTTCTAAATTAAATTACATAGGTCGGTGTTCATAACCCCTTGTTATTGTAAGATCATTTTAAATAATGTCTTAAGACTGTACTTAAGAGTTAAGACGGTCTTAAATAAAAGACTTAACCTATGAACATCAGCCACAATTATTATTAACTGTCTAACTAGCAGCTTGCTTAGAAAGTCTCTTAACTTATTTTCATAAAACAGGAACGTGCATGTTCAACGAACGTAGAGCTATTTAATTAAGGGACGAATTTTTGCGATTGCGGCGAATGTCGAATGTCGACACTTCGATTATTCGTTTTAAGCGACGTGTATGAGTGTGTAAATGTGCAGGCTTGTATAATGAGAGTATATTTTATATTCGCCCGGCGGGCGCGCACATATTTTTTATATGATCGCAAGCGGTAGATCGTTAACATTCTTATTGTGATCGTTCGAATCACGAAAAAAGGATCACGCCGCACAAAATCAAGGGAGATAAATAAAAGTCAATAAGGATGCCGTCTTTGTAATTCTAATATTGAGAGATTGTTTTTCTTGAGATACAAGAAAACCATATCACATACAGAGTGTCACGGAAAAAAACGCGAATCTTATCAACTTAATCATAATAATATAAAGTTGAAATTGTTTTCTATGCAACATTTCTGATAATTTTGTCATTTTATATGTAGGTCGCACATTTGATATTATTATAATTAATTACGTGTAACTGATATTTAATATTGATATTGTATCGATAAGAGAATTTGGAAATTTCAACTTTAAGAATACGATTTTAACGCGATATTTTTTGAGACGCTCTGTACTTAACGAATCACTGCGAAAAGAAAGGCAAACGATTACGCTTCTTTGATATAACGCATTTTGCACCTGGGAACTCACATTTCTCTCATTTTATATCTCGTTTAACTCCAAAAATTCCATCTATTTCTGTGCAAACAGGAAGCTGTTGTGATTGAGCATAGCGAAACGCGGATATGCTATTATCCGAACGGTTGTATCATGCGATATAGTCAAATTAATTAATTGCTCTGAGCATAATAGTAAATGGCATAAATTAGACACAAAGGAAAGAAAAGACAAACAGGAAAAGGAAAAGGAAGATAAGATATTATGTAACCTGAGAGTGTATCTGTAATTAATGTAATCGGGTTGATGTACAAGTATTGTGGTTCTCTGCAGCTGTTATACGTATAAATTATAAGAGAAAAGAAGAAAGAAAGAGAGAGAGAGAGAGAGAGAGAGAGCCATTATTGCTAACTTGTACATTATATTAGGGACGACTTATTTATTGAAGCCGCGCGTTGTTAGTTAGCAAACAAAGTCGTGTGTCCGTTCATGATCGTTCGCTGTTCACTCGTGAATAATCCGTTTTGTATGTAAAAGAGATTACGAGAGAATTAATAGAAAAAGAAAAAAAAATGGAGAGAGGGAGAGAAAGAAAGGAAGAAAGATCGCGAGGGTGCCAGAGAGTGTGTGTGCGTGTGTGTAAAGTAAATGGCATAAAGTAAATATATATATAATGCATAATATATTGTATATGTAAAAATCGTGTATTCTCATATTGTAACTAGCTGTAATAATTTAATAAATCCTGTATATCGAAACTGTACATATCTCTTACATATTTTTCAACATTCGCTACGTTGAATTTCATTATTATCAAATAATTCTACCTCTTTCACATTCTTCTGCATCTTTGTATATAAAAACATTTCTTATGTGTTTTAATTCCGTTCATAAAAATAAAAAAAAGAAAAACATTTAGTTAGGATAATTGCCGTGAGTCTAGCAACTATTTTATTTTATTGAGATTTAAAGTAATTAAAGTTACTAAGTAATAAGACAATATTGAAAGAATAATAATTAAAGAAATAATTTTGTAAAGTTTCTCGGTTTTTCCACACGAGTTTACTGTAACTGTATAAAATTATTTCTATACGTATGGCGATACTGTTGCTCAAGCAACTTTCGAAAAGTTGGAAAAGTTTCTTAATTGGCGAAATAACGTGCGATTAACGAAGCGGCTTTACTTACAATAGTACAAAGCTCTCTTCCTTGACGCAATTAAATACACGTCTTGCTAACGAAAGCGTTCTTCTTTTTCAGCCGCTACGAAGACTTAGGATAGACAGTTTGGTAGTACGAAATCCTTGTGTGCGTTTATAAAAGTTTATTCGTGAAAGTAAACGATCTAGCATACAAGAAAATTAATGCGCGCACACAAATATTTCGAACATTAGCTAAATATAAAATATGTAAAGGATATTTTAGTAAATTGACGTTGATAGTTAAATTAAACTGTAAGACGAAACGAAATCACACGTAATCATATTACGATAAATAAATCCTGAAGTATTTTAAACAATTACCACAATTTTAACTTTGAAACTAACTCGAGCACGAAGAATGAGGATATTCGAATCTCTACCGCGGTCTGAAGTAATTTGCCAACCGCGATGCGGGAAGGAGGTTGGAGCTGAACTGAGGGTGAATTCACCGTTTCATTCATGTAGAAACTTTATTCAAATTCAGTCATCTTCCGTCGCAAATTCGAGCGATAAATCGCGCGGCATGAAGCGGAAAAACGAAGAAACAAAAGAAGAAGGAAAAAGCGAGCGCGAGGACACATTTACAACACGGAGGAGACCCGGAAAGGAAGAAATCGGCTGCGTCGTAAAGAAATAAGGGGAAGTTCGCGATAATGAAAGGAAGGGAAAGGAGCGGGGGAGGAAAACGGAAACGAAAGGAAAAAGGGGGAAAAAAGCGCGAAGGGAGAGATACGGGAAGGGAAGTTGGAAATATCCCGGGTGGCGCGCAAATTTTTACCGCCTCTCCGTCTCGCTTCCATCCTGCTCGTCTCCTTTCATCTCTCGCCACGCAGCCTCCGTAGCTTCCTTTTCAGTATGATCCGCGCGGTCCGAGCGCGAGCATCGTGTACTCCAGATTGTTATTACACGTTGTCGCGTTGCTTATTTCGTTGCTATGTGAAAAAAAGAAAAAAAAAAACCTGAATCTTGTGAAGGGAATCAAAATTGAATTGAACTTACAATGAATATTTCTCAATAAATTCTATTTTAACGAGTACAGAGACAAGCGATTGCTCAGAAGAGAAGATTGCTCGCAGAGACATTATTTATTTGAAGGAGTTTAACTGATATTTGTCATGCAACAGTAATCTCCGTAAATATTTACTTGCGTTGTAAATATGTTAAGTAAAAAATATCTTCTGCCAGATAGTTTTGATAATTTCTAAATATCTGTATAGTTCGTTTATTGATTCCATCGATTCTTCGATTTGTACGAACCTTCCAAGTTTTCGATTCTAAATGTTCTAAATGTATAAAATATACTGCATTATTCTACTGCATTATTTGCATAGCCATCAATTTTATTATTTTGTGAATATATGTCGAAATTATTTTATTAAAATTCGTTTCACGAAGCATACTGAAGCATTCAATTTAACAAGTTAACTGATCACGACATTAAACGGATTGCTTTATTGACTTTCAAAAAGATTAATCCTTTGTTATGATAATTTTGATCGACATTATTTGCACAATAAGTGCATAAGATGAGTCCT
>NW_017305462.1:565540-568287 GCF_001594115.1 Trachymyrmex septentrionalis
CTAATCCTTTGTTATGGTAATTTTGATCGACATTATTTGCACAATAAGTGCATAAGATGAGTCCTCCATCAAATACTTTTCATTCTCACGCTTAAATTCATCAAACTCGCGAATTTTCTGAATTTTTACGCTACGAAACCTAATGGAACTTTCACGCTGCGAATCAGTGAAATGATACATACTATTCTTATTTAATTATTTACACGTGAAAAATAAATTCATATTACATTCCCAACAAATAGTGTTACCGTTGTAATTATTAAATTAATTATTAATTGTAAATCGTACCAATTAATTTAATCACTAATAAGTTTTACACAGATCTTCATAAATATTGCGAGGTAGATAGAATACAAAGTTCGGTTTAATATGTTTCGATTTCTGTGATTAACAACCTCGTTCATCGAGATTCGTTCGTACTCCGAGCTTTTCGAGCTGTCGCGCATAAAAAGTCGGTAGAATCGCGCTACTTTGCTATTCAAATATCGAGCGAGCCACGAGATTTAATAAATCCGATCGGCCGAATTCATTTTGGATATCGAAGAGCCGCGATATCATACAATAGATTCATGGTTTCGTGAGCTAGAAGATGAAATGCGACACTGAAATTCAAATCAGTTTCTTAGCGAGAGATACTCTTAATATCATGTATAAATTGAATTACGCCGGCAATTAATCCTTCAATTGTAAATTTCGATAAATGTCTTTTTAAAAATTTATTCATCAATTTTTAATTGTTTTAATAATACATAAATTGACTAATATATAATATATAATATCAATGAAGAGAGCAGTTATGAATAAAACAGAACAAGTTTTTTAAATATCTTTCTGTAATAAAATTCTTAAATAGCGCACGATGAGTTTATCAAATATTAAATTTCTAAAATTTAGGCAGTATTTCCAAAAAAAAAGTTTATTATTTGCACAAGTTCTTTCAATGTCGTTTCAATTTATATGAATTATTTAGTATGGCGTATTATTTATTTCCTTAATTTTTTATCCTCATATTTGCTAAAAAATTTGCAATTAAAGAATTAAAACGAAAATATTTTTTAAGTAATGTTAGAGAAAATTACCACCACATAAACTCATTTGACCTTTGATGGCTTTCCTATTTGACACTTTCGGCGAAAATTGTCACTCAAAGTCCCCTCAGAGAATTTGCGAGAGATGACTTCATAAATGGATTTCTTTTGTAAACGTCTAACATTTAATAAATCATATTTTATCAAAGTCATAAAATTTCAGGAAGAGAATGGAAATAATAGCTCGTATACAAGTAAATAAATGTTTATCTTTATCGTCTCCCGTGAGTGTCCGTAAATTTGAAGAAAGAAGAACAATCTCGATTTGTGAAATACGAGTGAAAATTCCAAGTAAAGAAAGTAAGAAGTGTCTCGACTGTGTCTGAGGTTCAGAGAATGAACAAACTGTACCGACGACGAAACGAGAGCATCAATGGCGTCGAAACGCGAGCTACAGAAATTGAAAAAGTAAGTGCAATCATAAAAATCGACCGTATACAATATATACTATTTTCTTTCATTAGTTCACAGATATTGTTCGTTGCAGAACTGATTTATTTACTTCGTCGCAATCTTGTCAAATAAAAAAAGGAACAATAAAAGTAACAATATTTTAGGAACAATTTCTTTTTTTAGTTCACAAATTCCATGACAGATCTTACAGATTTAAAATACATAATTTTTCCTAAAATTCTTCGATTCTTAAAAAAGAAAAAGATATATATTGAATTTACAATCTTGTCAAAAATATATTTCAATGTATCTCTAAAAAATCTTAATTATATTTCTCTAACTCAGACTGAATTTCACTGAATGTAATTATTATACATACATATATCACAAAGTACATTTTTATATTTATTATTCTTGGAATTATTATTTAAACTGCCATTCGAATCATTTTGAATTTCATTCAATCTTAAAGCGAAACTGAAGCTCTAAGATCCAAAATGTTATAAAAATCCATTGAAGGAGATTAAAAGAATCTGGGATACACTAAGTATACGTCATTTAGTTGCGAAGAAAAAAGTTATTGTCGTTGGAGCGCGAATTTTAAGTGCCGTCATTTATGTAGATGCAATTCGATTAGCCGCATCTACGCGCGAGACTCTCATTAATCTCGCGATCCCTTTATCAGGGAGATGTAGCTATTGATCTCGTTGCAATGCCTCGAGCCTTTCCGTAAACCATTTACTTTCGGCGAAAGTTCGACACTTTATTAGCTGAATCGCATACGACAATCTGAGACCTGTTGCTTTAATATCGTCCTATTTTTTTAAGTAGAAAATGATTCAATCACCTTTACGTCCTTTCTAATCCATTTCTAGCGCTCTTCTTATCCTTAATAATAAAGAATATTATCCATTTGATCGTTTATCGTTGCTATTTTTCATTTTGTTTCACTTTATACAAATCTACCTTAGTCTTTATTTTTCTTTATTTTGTACTTTAATGAATTTCAATTTAATTATTATATTTGATTATTAATACCTGTTAATGCACATTACGTCGTATTTTCTGTTTAATAAAGGAAATGTATGGACAACAAATGCTGTAAGCTTGAATTTGCAATAATACATGGTAAAAAGTCATAATTTCCGGCTTTCTGTTCATGGAAAGCGGAAATAACTGGATTACTGTCGACCTTTCCTCGGGATTCGTTCTTTCTCTCTCTCCTCCCCAACCCCCTTTCTCTCTCTCTCTCTCTCTCTCTCTCTC
>NW_017305462.1:568387-569803 GCF_001594115.1 Trachymyrmex septentrionalis
CTCTCTCTCTCTCTCTCTCGGAAAAAGAAATATGAAACATCACAATTAATTTGCGTCATTCTGCCGAAAGGATCGATTATCAGAACTCTGCGTATATTATTAAAGACAAGTGTTATTATATATTTAAGAATCGAGGAATCCTAAAGTTAAAAATATAACACATTTATAATTCTAAGCCAAGGAATTTTTGTCTTGATTACTATTTCATAAGTTATGATTGGTCAGTTATGATAAAAAATTCGTCGCTTTTTTATGAATTTTATAATAAATAAATTCGCAAGAGATGTTATATATAAGTATTTATCGATAGTAGAACTGCGACTAGTCAAACTTTATTAACGCAATAAAAATGGCGTCTTTTGTAGAAATTATGGGAGAAATAAATAAATATTTTTCGTCACAATTGATATTGGAAATTTTAATCAATCGACATTTGTGACGAATTTAAAAACATCAAAATAAATATCCTTTTTTGCCACGACAATGAAAAGATTTCTCGATATTAATATTTAATTCTAGTTGATTAATAAACTTTAATATGCCGTAAAAGAATATATAGGATTACATAAATATGTGTAAAAAATAATAAAATTTATAATGAAAATATATAAAATTATCTGCTTTAATTATTATAATTCTACATGTAATTTTTTTAGAGAGTGTAAAATTATAACAATTATAGAACAAAAATAAGCAAAGCGGCGATTATCAGACGTGGGTTTAATCATCTTGCAGATTTCATAAATATAAAATAATCGTATATAACTTTTGTACATTAAGTATATTTTTATATTTTAACATTCATATACTTCTGACTTTAATGCTTTAATGGACGACAAGCTTGCAGAACGCGCACGATCGTGCTCCAAATAAAGAAGAAAATTTATCTCAATGCAAAGCAAACTTTGTTTAATACAGTAATTACATAGTAATGTCGTAGCTGTTCAAGAATGTTAATGAGCAGACAATTACGAGTACTAATCTTCTTTAATTTCACTATTAAACTTATACCCAATTTAAATTATTTTTAATTATTTTCTTATAACTTTGAACTGTTCCTACTCAATATGTCACTATTTAACTAAAACAATTGAGTTAAATAATTCAATACAAGAAAATGTATTAAATTTAATTCAAATTTAGTTTATTATTTAAGTGCATACATTAATATGGATGTGGTTTATTTTGAAATTAAACAAATCAATATATTCCACAGAAGTGAATTGATTTACATTTTGACACATGGAAGTTAAAAATAACAAAATGTTATTCTTATTTCGAGGAATCCCTTCATGTCTCCCAACAAGAACATTTAACAGGAAGAACAATAATCCATTAATTAATTAGACACATATTACAGAACTCTGATATCTTCTTCGTCTTTAGATACTCCGATATAATAATTGTTTCGATGAC
>NW_017305462.1:569903-572426 GCF_001594115.1 Trachymyrmex septentrionalis
TATTAATTAATTAGACACATATTACAGAACTCTGATGGTATCTTCTTCGTCTTTAGATACTCCGATATAATAATTGTTTCGATGACTCGCACTGTCATTGGCCTTAAAAGTGTCAGTAGTCATTGTAAAGCCGTATCACTTTCCACGCGGGACTGCTAATAAATTACATCCGCATCTCCCATTCTCTTCCATCGGTCCCGTTCTCGAACGCGTGTTAACCCATGCTCGTTTTGGTGCGAGCACATCGGTGCTGGCACAGTTCACTTCAACCCTGTTGATGCACTTTCGCGGATCAAGTCACTTAGGCTTCGCGCCTCAGCTTCTTGCAAAATCGAAAAATGCAACCGAAATGCAATTTTCGAATTAAGCTCTAAAATTCACGATGGGCGACAGCCGTGCAGTAAACATCTTTTCTAGCATTTTCCAATGTATGTCGTTGGCAAATTTGTATTAAATTTAACACATGTCCTAAACAATCCAGTCAAATTTATGTATCGATTTGAGTGAACACAAAATGAATATAAGTTAGATTACACAAATATTATATAAAAGAGAATACTGGCGTAATTTGTAAACAAAACGTATTTTTTTTTTTTTCCGGTAAAATAAACATTTATTCACATACTCATAAATTGTGTCATTTCGACACTAAGAAATGTTAAATTTAACACAAACTATTTAAATAACATAATCACAATGTTAAATTAACAATATGTTAAAAATTTCAAAACAAAATTTTGACGAGGATTTGAGTGAGGACGGTTTCCAACACGAATGCGAAATATTTCTTGCTGTGTGTTTAGCAATAAAAGTGTAACCTTCATCAAAATGTGTCACAATTATCCAGCGAATACATTTATCTCCTTTCCTTTTATTTCTTTTTCCTCTCATTTATTTCTTTCAACGTGAGTAGTAATTAATTATTTCATTATACTTGTCACTAATATAATTTCTCAATGAATTTGCGATATACCAGCTTATAAATATCTGCGTGTATGTATTATTGAATATCATAAATACGGATTTAAGATAAGCAAGATGACATATGGTAGCACATATATTGTATTTGACTTTGCATGTAACACATGTTACATGCAGGTCGTGCAAGAATAATGTTTATTTTTATACGTGGAGTATCGTGATAGCGAACTTTCGTAAATACAAATAGATCAAGTACTCTTGCGCGCGTCGCAATATTCCATCGCGACTTTAATGTCATCAACTTTATTATTCATGCCCCGAATTAATATATCGTTATCAACTTGCCGCGTAAACTCAGCGGAGAGCTGTATCTTCGTATCCGGGGAACAGAAAATCGGTTTTCAGTTTTGCTCGTAAAATTCTACACTCGCGATAACCGCTTTAATTACACTAATTACAAATACCAGTCGACGCGCAAATTTCGCATCGGCTAAATGAACGAACTGTAGAATAGATGCCTCGGTACAGAGCTTGTTATCAGTATTACTAGTCACAGATTTAAACAATTGATATAAATAAATTATGTGACTATGAATAATATATATTCATAACTTATACATGTCATTCATTCTACACTATTTATAAGTAATTCAAAATTAGTAATTCAAAAGAGGCTATAGATATAATTTAAAATTCAAGAGAAAATTATTAAAAAGTATAAATATTAATTAAACAATATAATTTGACAGAATAGTATATTTCACTTCTTACGTGGCAAATAGATCGAACGTTTCAGCTCGCATTCGAGCCATCTTCAGCGATAAAGTAATTAAGCGTGATGTTCTTGGTTAATATCAATGTAATACATTAAATCGCAGAGTGCAGTAAGGAAAAAGTCTCTCGATTCCAAATTTAAGAGATTATCTCTCAAAAAGCTGTACGGCTAAGTGATCGCTAAAGGAAAATAAGATCTTATCCACTGCACTCCTTGATTGCACACTCGAGGGCATTATAATAATGTCAGAAACGAAAATAGAAAAATTCATCATTCGGTTATGAAGCTGAAACATTCGATCGATTTGTCGATGTAAGAAGTGAAATATACTATTGTCAAAATCAAACGCACCAATTGTTACTGCGATATTACTGCTCTTATATGCCCGTATATTTTTTCATTAATGTTTGGCTTAGTAGAGAGCTCGAGAGACTAAATCTCGATTATTATTGTGGCTTAAAAAGTATATTCAAAACTTTTCAAATTTCATAGTTTTGTTAACGCACAATATTAAAATCAAAATCCTTGAGACTACAAATTTACACATTTCAAAAGTTTGTAATCTATTAAAATTTTTTTTAATTTTCCAACCTTTTAGATAACGAAGAGATGTTTTAAAAATTTCCAGAAAATTTCTACGAAAAATTTAAATGAAAAAAATTCGATTTCTAAGATTACATCTTATATTATTTGTAATTTTCTTAAAATTATATATTATTATATTTTCTTAAAAGCTTAAAATTCTCTCGGTATTGTTTAAAATTTATTCGAAAAAGGAATATTAAATTAATCATAAGATATCAAAAAGGAGATAAATAAAGTTACTT
>NW_017305462.1:572526-580639 GCF_001594115.1 Trachymyrmex septentrionalis
TCGAAAAAGGGTTATTAAATTAATCATAAGATATCAAAAAGGAGATAAATAAAGTTACTTTCTGTCAGAAAATTCAGTTTTGATTTTATAATACTATTCGCAACGAGTGAACCCGGATAACATGCACCAGCACGTCATTGACAAGCAAGCTTACCGAAGTAGCAATTTGTTCGGGGATCAGCATTGTCGCGAGGTAGAGAACACGGACTGTCAATATCGTGTACGTCAGTTAATCCGACCGGTGGGGTTCCGGCAAATAAATAGCGGCCCCGAAGGGGACTGACATTTTTGTAACCCGTCTGTGGAAATAGCCGAACGGATCGCAGATCGCACGCGTCCGATCTTACACATTTATCGATGTCCCCGATAGTCTACGAGCAGGCGTCGAGCCGATCCTTTGTTTGTCGTGAAAGAGCGGCACTTTATTCGTAAGACTCTATCCGCAATCAACGCGCAAATAGTCGCTCTCTTTCCCTTTCTGGCGGACGTTGTAATCGCTGTGAGTTCCTGACGATAAAGAAACCGACGGCAAAGCCCATTCCGATCTCCAATAATTAAAAAAGAAAAAAGTGAATAAAACAAGACAATATCCATAAGAAATTAATCCGCTAAAATTAAACTTGTTTAGCTTTTTATCAATAATTCTTAAAGACTAAATTATACAGCATTTAGAATTTTTCTATCATTTTTAATACATAATATTTCATTTCATTCGATTAATATATTTTTTACGCTCGAATAATACCTGCATCTGCATGCGTTGACTTAATTTTAGTAAATGATACTTTATACTTAATATTTTAAATTTTAAATAGAACAAAAGGACTTCAAAATAAATTTCAATAAATCTATAAAGATTTTATTTTAATTTTTTAATCTTCATAAAATCATAAATTAAATTAAAATTTATAAATGTCATTGTATCATTATCAACTTTCCGCGTAAACTCAGCGGAGATCTATATATCTCTAAGAAATAGGAAATCCATTTCCGGTTTTTCGCGTCAAATTCAACACTTGCAATAATCGCTCAAAAATTTAATTACGTGATTAACTTAATATCGTGTTCTTACTTCAAAAGTAACACAACTAATAAAATGTAATTTTTTATTTATTATGAATGAGTCAAATAAAGATTCTTCATAGTCCATCTGTCAAACAGCAATTGTGTCGTTCTTCTAAAATTTTCAAAGAGATCGTAATACCTTCTACAAGAATGTACACATATTTTGAGTGGTGCCATTTTTGTAAGTCAAAAGAAAAGAGTTCTTCTCAGAAGAAAACATTCAGAGTTAAAATAGTTTTGGTAACGAAAGTTCGAAGAAGAAATAAACATCTTCTATTTTAAATTTATTCATTTTTTAACTGTTTAAGACAGATAAATATAAATATCTTGATATTATTTTGAATTATGTCACTTTTGATAAATTACCCCGAATTTGTTATAATTTCATGAGATATTAAAATCGTCGTAATTAAAAAAGAATGGTATTTTTTAAGAATTATGAAACAAAAATGATAAAAAGAAACATGATTTAATCATACATCTAAAAATATACTCTTCTTATTGCAAGCAATATTATTTCATTAGTCGATAATTAGTCGATTTTCTATCAAGTCCAAAAACAATTTTTTCACTTTACCGAAAAGCCCTAATATTTTAGTCGTGCTGAAGGGAACGACATTATTTCTCTAAAATTTTCAATTTATTTTAAGAGAATGACGAGATTATGGATATAAAAGTCTGATTATTTCTTCAGATTATCTTCAGAAATACTTCAGATCGGCATAAAGACTTCGCACACACGTGTTATCGATCGTGACTGAAGGTCTTAATCCCAAGGACTCCATCGAGGGTCGTCATGCTGGCTTCGGAGGGCAATTTCACATCTTGGGCCAATAACTGGACGACGCTGCTGCACCAGGTGTCCTGCAACGACACTCTTTCGGGTTGTGCCGAAGAGTGCGACATCGTTTCCGCCGGATTCGATCATCTTTGCACAGCGCTCGAG
Source organism: Trachymyrmex septentrionalis (assembly GCF_001594115.1). NCBI lineage: Eukaryota > Metazoa > Arthropoda > Insecta > Hymenoptera > Formicidae > Trachymyrmex > Trachymyrmex septentrionalis. The sequence goes on from NW_017305462.1 coordinate 574,538, forward strand.
AGAGGAACATTCACCGCTTCTTCGATGACACTTTTTTGCACACCTTGCGATTATGCGAGTTGTAACGTCAACGTGTCCTTACTCCTGAATGGCCTCGAGAGTATCGAGGGCGTCTTTCTATCTAGGATACCGACCAGGAATTGTAATGTCACATCCATCGAGGAGGAAGTAAGTTTTCTTAGAAAGTAAAAACATCAAAGTATCAAAATTTCCGCGGTTGAGAATTTAAAATTCGCATAGTTCGACTTACGAGAGTTTGAAAATATAAGAGAAAACACTCGAGAATAAATTTGCTTATAGGAGATAAGTATCTTACGATTTCAAAACTCAAAGAATTAAATATTAAGAAAATTCAATAAAAAGATAGAATATAATTTGGAAAATCGAATTTCTTTAATTTCAATTTTTCATATAAGTTCTCAAAATTCTTTTTTCTACTAACTCTTAAAGATCCAGACATCATAAATAATTAAAAAAACAAAATTGAAACATTTTTAACAGGTAGTAAAATTATGAAATGTATAAAAATTGAAGTTTCGAGGATTCTGATTTAAAATACTGATTAAAAACAAGAAAATTGTTAAATATAATATTTGACTGCAAACTACAGTGTAAAAAAATTTACGAAATCTAAAAAATTGTAAATATCCTTTTTATTTAAGGTTTCTTTTTTGAATCTCAAATTATATCTATTCACTCGAACATTTTCCCGTCGAAGCGATAAAGTTATTCGATTTCCGTCCAAGGGTGACACGTAAAGAGTCTTCATTTCGAAGACGAGGAACGATATTTCAAATCCGAGACGACACTTAAAAATTATCGCTTTTCGTTTTGACATCTTGGAAATTTCAGCCATCCATCTCAGACGTAACGATAAATATCCCGGTGTTTTAGATTTTCGAATGCTCGCCCGCCGGGAGCATCGCCGAGGACTTGGCCGTGTCTTGCTCGCACCGATCCAGGATCGACAGTACAGAAGCAAAGGCACGTCGATTCGATTGGAGCTTCTTATTCGTGGCGGTGTTCATAGTTGCCGGAGGACTGGGAAATATATTGGTTTGTCTCGCGGTGGGTCTGGATAGAAAGCTCCACAATGTGACGAACTACTTTCTACTATCACTAGCCGTGGCTGATCTCCTTGTCAGCCTCTTCGTCATGCCTCTGGGTGCCATACCTGGCTTTCTGGGTGAGTTATGAAAAGACCTTATGAATTCGCCTCACTCTTATTTTTCAATTTTTATCTCCCTTTGATGAGTCCTTTTAATTTTCAGAACCTTGGCGCGCAAAAAAGATGCTTTCTAGTCAAATATTTACTATTAATTGAGCGCAAAGGATACATAAAAGACTTTTTATAAACATAATATTAGAGATTTTTGTGAGCAAAAGTGCAAAAGAATTATGAATAATTTTTTGATAAATATTATTTTCTGATTTCTGTCGAAAATCAAAGATATCTTTTTAATTCCAGTGGCATTTCTTCGTAAATAGTAACTTCATCGATTAAAACGATTCTAACATAAATTTAAAAAATTCTTTTTGGAAACGTCAACAGGAAACTAAATTTTACGGAAAATTGTAAGTTTTTATTAATTCGAAAGATAGAAGAAAGATTTTTTTAAACCTCCGTGAAATTCAACGTGTAGTTTTTTTTCTAAAACGCGCATTAAAAAGATGTCTTTTACATACAACTTTTAATAAAATTATTTTTTGTAACTTTTTATGAGCCATTTCCTCACCAAATCTCTGAAGATTTATAAAAAGTTTTCTTACGTACCTTTAATCCTCAATTAGCGGTAAACATTTTACTGGAGATGTCTTCTTCCGTGCGCGCAGAACTTTTATAATCCCTTAATAAAATAAGACATGCGTGCATCAAGGAGCAAGTAAATGTCGTATAAAAAATATTTCCAAATGTCTGTTCTCGAGTATTTTAACGACGTTAGAAAAGTATGGGACGTAACGGCACGGAATGAGAAAAGGACTGGAATATTTCGAGTAGAAAGGGATATCTGCTGCTTTTCCGCTGAGTGTCGCGAATAATGGGTGCACAGTGGAACAGTGCATATTAGCGGCGCGTCGTAGCGGAATTTTAGAAGGACCTGCGTAGCGACGCGCGCGATCAGATTACGCTCGTAACACAATCCGAAGCTTAAGACACCGTGGTACAGTAGAACAATGTGGAAACGAGAGACGATGCGCGCGAAAGGTCTGTTTATACGCTCTTTCTCCTCCCAACCCCTCCACCCTCTCTCTCTCTCTCTCTCACTATTTTGATCTCATGTCCTCTACCGTAAAGTTCCCTAACAATCACGTAAATTGTCCGGTGATTAATATTAATTGAATTCAAAACTACATCACCGCCTACAAAATTTAATTATTAATTTTTAAGTGGTATTACAGATTAGAGTTGAATTGTTAACTTGCATATGCATTTGTGTGTGTGTGTGTGTGTGTGTGTGCGCTCTCTTCATTCTTTTAAAGTAAATGTCACTTTGAAGAATGAAATTGTCATTCTCAAAAATTGTAAATTGAGTCAGTCTTTTTCAAGACGCGGGACAATTTTTAGAATAAACAGACAGAAAAAAGTAGGATCGTTTTCACATTTTTTTCACATCGAATACTTATCGACTCGAATTATTCTATACACTTTCGCAAAGCCTAGAATGTAATATTGTACTCTCAGAACTTGTATCCCAATGAGAACCAAGGTTTGCACGTTAATCAAAGTGTTATTTGACTACTAGCGTAGTATTACTTGTTTTTACAGACTCTGTGATTGTTTCACCCACTCTTCCTTACATAATCAATAGTTGTAGAACAGAGTAGTGTAACTTGCTCACAATTTCTAATCCCAATGAAATATTTGTTCGCCTACGTAGTGTATAGGTTTTGTATTGCCTTACTTTTTTCTGTTTTGCACAAAAACTAAAATTAAAATATAATCAACACCTTTTTGGTTCAAATATAAACAAGCATCGACACAGCTCAATAGATAAATGCATTTAGCAAACAGTCAGTTCGTTTTTTTACAAAAAAAAAAAGAGAAACATTTGTTAAAATGCTGTTCAAATAATATGCAGTGTTTCGTCAGTCAAGAATAGACTATCGGTTTCAAAATGATCTTTAACAGGTTAGTTTATAATAAAATACAAATGACATCTTTTGTCCTGCGAACAATCGGCTGGCTCGCCCTCCTCGCCTCTGGTATTGTCGAGGAACGACTTCATCCGCGAGTTTTCGCGTCACGTGCTTGTGCTCCATTCTTCACGCGAAACGCGCCGACGACACGCGAGACATTAGCGGATTCATCGTCGCAGCTCGTTTATCTCGCGAACGAGACAGCTTTTGCTCCGCGACCTGAAAGGAGTAATTTCCAGCGTATCTAGGTCCTGAGAATTTAAAATCCGGGACAGAGCGACGACGCGCGCTATTCGATTCTATCAAGTCGTTAATACGAAACTCTATTGAAGTATCTAGATGCCAACTTCCTCCAACTTCTCAGACGGTCGAGTCTAAGTGCCGTTTGCAATGAGAATGCTCGTATTTTGCAGCTCCAATATCTCATAGATATTGCACAGGTACGCAAGATTCGCGATATTTCCTCCGGAAATATTGTATCCGCGTAAGAAAAAAATATCTTGGGGATGGGGGTCTCCCTTGGGAGAATCGTCGATTCGTTAAAATTAAAAAGATCGAACTTCCAAACTTTTGCACTTTCAAATTTTGTAACGCAGATTTGGATCTGAAATTTTTCCTCTTTCTTTAACCGACGAATCTGAAATTTTTAAGTTCGTAATATCCAAAGTGTATTTCTGATCATACAAGAACACTCTGTTAAGCTTAGCGATTCTTTAATAGTTTAAAAATGTTAAATACGAAATAATCATATAGCAATTATTGAAGATACATCCTAAAATCGAAAGTGTAAAATATTGCAAATGCCATTTTCTAAATTTTTCAAGGGAAAGATACTTAATTTCTTTTTTTAATCGCCACTTTAAGAATTCTATAAAAAAAAATTACCGCAATGACTAAAGACATGAGCAATTAGTGTTTGCGAACCCTTTTAATTAAGTGATTCTAATTTTTTAAAAAATCATGTTAACGTTGTAAGTCCAAGTAAAATTGCCAATTGACAACAATGGACTTCCAACATTTTGAGTTGAATTATCCATTTTTCTCCGACTGTATCAGCACTTTCCAAATATTAGTATGTGATAGAAACACTGCATTTACAACTCATTCACGATAAAACGCATTTTCGCAATTTTGGCACTTACAACAACTCTTCACTCTCTTCACAATTCTTACTCTATCCTATCAATATTTTCTTTGCCCAACATATTTTACAGCCATATCGTAAAAAAATATTTTGGTTTGTTTTGTACGCTGAAATGTCTCGGGTGTATATACGTATGCATGCATAGAAAATAATAACGGTTAGCGTTAAAAAGTAGCAAACAAAGAAAATTGGAGATATAACATTTAATAATTCTCGGCATCCTTGATCCTATTACGAGGTACCGTGATGGCGCTAATTAATTCGCGTTTCGACTGAAATTACTGCGAGCAACGAAGCACGCCGTATGGCGATTAAGTACTTTCGAGTGTCCAATCTACCTTGGCTCGATGACAGCCTACAATTATCTTCGATGACGCTTATCCATCATAAATCGTTTCAAAATTCATCTCCAGTATATCTTCAGACTTTATATAAATAATACACATAATCATCAAAATTTTAACAGTTGATCTAGTTGATTTATAACTAAACAAACGTAAGGTAATAAATGCCAGAAGAATTTCAGGGACATTACTTAGCACTTAAAATGATAAAACCGTAAATATTAAATGTTTTTCGAAAGTATTCTACAATAATTATTTATCTCGATTTTATTATTATTATTGCGTTCCTATTTTGATGTTTAATTAACCATTGTGATGAAACAGCATCGTCAATATCTCAGGTAGACCAAACGTGATGTGAAATCATCGAAAGCGCGAAACTTGGAGCTTTTTTGAGCACGCTCGTTATAGGTTCGTTAAGCTGCGGTTCATTTCCAACGTTTATTTTCATAATTTCACGAATATATGCCGCGAAAACGACAGGAAGAGCATTACCAGCACGTAACATATGTGGTGGCGATGCAATCCGACGAGTATGCACCTTGTTACGGCAATGCGCATCGGCGCGTAACGTGGCCTTTGTGGCTGAAAATTGGCAAACTCGCCGCCTCGGAGCTATGCGAATATTTCGTATTCAACGGCATTCGCGCCTTCACATTCGCGCGAATTATCGGCTACTCTCTTTCGCATTCCAATTCTTTCTTGCGTATTTCCGGGGAAGCCTACGAAGCCTTCCGTCGCTAACTTCTCCAATTGATAAAAGAATGAGAAAAAATTCTCTATGCGCGTAATTAATCTCTTCACAAATTATCTCAATAGAATTATTAATATATGCAATATCGAGACGCAGAGGTTTGAATGATTGGACTTAATCTTTAGACGAATCTACCGTCGCATTCGAATTTTTTCCTCAATTTTTACTTTGTTTCAAGTTTCATTTCACTTTTATTCATTTTAATTATCAAATTTTAGTACACTTTAAGATTTAATTGTCTTTACATTTTGGTTCCACAATCAGCTAAATCCTTTCCGCAGCTGTAAAAATAGCCAAGCGTATTGTAGTTTAATAAATCGTATTTCTCATGTCATACATATACGAGTATACTGATTAAGACAATAAATTTTTCTTAATTTTTCAAAAAGAGAATCGTATTGATAACTCAAATGAAAAGATTCCAAGACTTTTTGCTCTCATCAAAAAACATTTCAAGTGGAAATACTTTTGTAGATGGGTTACTCAAATTAATTCGCGATATGTACTTATAATTTTAATTTAATCGCTATTCAAACTGTCTTTGATCAAATATTAAACATATATTATATCGAAAATCTGCACCATCCCGCATCACCTTGAATGTCAACATTAGAATTTTAGAATATTCTATGACATTAGCAGATTTTCTTATTTCATTTATTCTTATTTTTACTTTTGTTATTCACGTTTTTTTTTTTTTTTTTTTTTTTTTTTTTTTTTTT
>NW_017305462.1:580739-584036 GCF_001594115.1 Trachymyrmex septentrionalis
AGTGTGTCGGCTCATCACGCCGTGCTTTAATCTGTTACTAATGAAATTCCTCGCAACGTAGTCTCCAAGGAGATCTTAATATAATGCGACTATGCAAATTTTTGGGGTTACTATGCGTCCTCAGAAATTCTGCGCTCCTCGCCTTAATTCTCACTATGAGTGCAGCGCACTAAGGGACGACGGATTAAGTTGATCATTTTAATTGGATTAGGATCCATGGATTAAAAGAAGAAACTAAGCTTTCAAGCATTCGCGATTCTCGTTCAACTTAAATGTTACTCGTTGTAAGCTATACTTACAATATCAGAATTTACGTAACGACTAATTCGATACGATAAAAATGAGAAACATCGTAAAACAGAATGATAAAATTACTGTTTGAACTAGGGATGCATCCGGTACCCGGTATTATCCGGCACTTTTTTACTATCCGATTGGATAGCCGGTCGGATATCATTAGTATCCGGGAATATATCCGGTTGAAATTTGATATTATTAAATTGTTGATTTTTTTCTTATATAAATATTCTAAAAATAAATACGCATATTTATGATGCTACAATATCTTATACATTGTATTATACATTGTGCAAAATTACAATTTTTTTTTCCTACAGACATTTTTTTTTAGAAGACACTTTTTCAAAATCCGGTCGGATATCCAACTCGAGGAAATTGCCTTTTCGGATATCCAATCGGATATCCGATGTTACATTTCTGTCCGGATCTCCGATATTCGGTATCCGGTAATTTTACGATCCGGTGCATCCCTAGTTTGAGCGATCCATTATCATATCGTCTAATCGTACAATGTTTGTGTAATCCCTGGAATAACACCGAGCAACTGCATACGATGTGTTGCGTTCCGTTGCATTTGGAAAATTTCAGGTTTGACTTTTATCAAGTAAACATTCTTCGAAAATCAAATATTAGTATCAAACGATTCATTTCGCGAAAAGTTCAAACCATATGAAACATTTATAAATTTTTTTAATGCGTGGGAGAGAAGTATAAAATTATGTTTAGATAAATTTAGGAATATCAAAATACATATATTTACATATATTCACACATATATGTGTATATATATATATATATAATATTTATTTATTTATTATTGGCCCCATCGTTTAATTAGAAAATAAATAAATAAATGAAAATTAATAAAAATAACCAATAAATTTCATTGAGTCGTAGACCGCACGAAAAGATCTCCTGAAATCTCGTAAGAAATAAAAGCAAGCGTCCAGATCCGGCTTCCGAAATTGTGAACATTTATCAAATCATAAACAGCTATGAATACAACCCTAAAATGTTCCAGACGTATCAACGGACTCTTCAAGTTTCCACAAATCTTTGAAGCGATAAAAATACATCGGCAGCTCGGAGAATTTACGTGTGGAAAGTGACGGTTTGTGTAACGCATTTCCGACATTTGACGTCGTTTGATGTGCCCATTCATCGCATCACGGGAATGCATCGTACGTTCCCGCGCATTTTTTCATGCGTTCTGGCTAAGTCTCTATACATGCAATGAGGCTTATCCCTAGCCTATTTTCTCGTTATCGTAAAAAGCACATCTAGAAAAATGCCGAACAAAAGATCCCGAAACAATTCAGCACTCTGAATCTCCATCTACATCCTTTCTCGTGATATTTTAATAAAAAAAAGTAGCATAAAAAAATTTACGTAAAATTTACTACGAATTCTTCTTTCTGCGATTTTTCATAGATGAAGAATTACAAAAAAAAAAAAAGGAAATTTATGCAAACTAAATTGCTCAATTATAAGTCTTCAAAAAGTAGAATATTACAGAATAGAAATAAACTCTAATCAATTATTATTTCAATTATTATAATAATTTTAAATTATTTGAATTATAAATTATTCGATATTTCGTCCGATTTTAATACATATTTCAAATATGACTGAAATTTGAATACAGTTTAAATTTCTCTCTACTTTTTAATCAATGTTTTCTGACTAAAAGTTGAAAAAGGAAGCTGTTATTTCACATTCGTTTGCTTTATATAGATTATACATACAGAGAGTGTATGATATTTTTTCTTAAATGTGAACTTTAAGAATGTAAAAAAAAACATAATGTAATGTATGTTTTAATATCAAACGTATATTTTGAGAGAATTTAAATTTGAAAGGCTTAAATTACTACATACAAATTATTGCGACTACACAAACAATAAAATTGCCATCTTTTTCATAATCTCCCTCGTCCATGCGAGATACCAACATACGAGAGCGTATATGTTTATACGAGAATTGCGAAATAATACTCTTCAATTTCGAAGCTTGAATAATAGACAGCCTAAGAAGTTCATATCAGATAACACGACACCTTTTCGCCCCGACCTGACATCCTGGCTTCTCGTATTTTCAAATTTTCAGGGTATTGGCCGTTCGGCGTGGTGTGGTGCAACGTATACGTGACGTGCGACGTGTTGGCGTGCTCGGCGAGTATAATGCACATGTGCTTCATCTCCCTGGGCCGTTACCTGGGTATTCGTAATCCGCTCAGGACACGTCACACATCCACGAAACGAGTGGTGGGCTTCAAGATCGCCGCTGTCTGGCTATTGGCCATGCTAGTCTCCAGCTCCATCACGATGTTAGGTAAATTATCCCTTTCGTATCGGCACCGGCCATCTACGGGGATGCCACCCCCGTAGTAGAAAGCCCCCCCAATATGGATCAGCACGTTTCTCATAAAATGAGTAAGTACGGGCGCGATGAAAACGCGTAGAATTGGCAAACAATTCCCCGAGATGAAACGTATTCGAGAAACGGAGAAGCTATGACTGCCGTTTCATGTTTACTCACACTCGTAGAATATACAATTCTCTTTATTCTGGGTAATTCTATTCCAAGATAAATCGTCCGTTGTGTTTATCTTTTGTGTTAACGTTTATGACAAAAGGACTGTAGTAAGGATTTTCATTATAAGAGTGATAAATAATGGGATTTTATTAGATCTCTCATTTTTTCTTTAAGTAAAGTCACAATGAGCGCGAGCGCTCATTCCAAAAATTTTCAGGTAAATTAAATATCTCATATTCTCCGGCAAAAATTCTCCGAAAAAGCATATTATTTTACGAGGAACTGCATCGTACCTCTTGCGGAAAATTTAAATCCTAAACCGATTATGCATATTAGTGAACGAATTTTCTGAACTAATAGATACTTTCCTGCCACTTAAGTATAAAAATTATAATTTAATAACTTTAATAATATTTTATAATATCACAGTTTACCTTTCCTCCCTTTTTTCATTTGATACAC
>NW_017305462.1:584136-589203 GCF_001594115.1 Trachymyrmex septentrionalis
CCCATTTATAAAATTAAATAAATATACATTATTGTAATACAAGTAAAATATACGAGTTCCTGCGATCGTTAATGCGTAAATTATATATGTGCATAACTGTATATTCATAAAGCGATAAAATATAATTCGCAAACAATTAAAATGTATATGTTTACCAAACGAAGTTAATTGCAAACATTTCGACTCTGGATTTAAGTCCTCTTCAGTGTGAAAACTAGATTATTTTACATTTTCGCAAATTGTGACAAAGTAAAGGTGAGAAGATACGAGCGATACCTCGACGGATCGATAGAGGACTTCGCGTTTTTATGAACCGATAATTTTCACTGTATTCTCGCGAGATGAAGAGCGAAAAAGCGGTGACGATGCCGCGATGCTTTATCGGCATGATACACATTTATCAAGACTCTCGATGGCCGTCCTAATCGATAATAGAGACTAACCTCCTTCCTCTTTTTTCACCTCTTGTAATGCAAATAGCCTAATAGACATTCTAATTAGTTGAATTACATCAAATTTCTCGGAATAATCCTAATTCCACATTTGCTCGCTTGTCAGAGAGGCTCGATTAGCGCAAGTTAGCGCGATGAGGTTGAATTATTCTTGAAAATCATTTCTTTTTGATATACGTATATAGAGGAAAGAAGATGGCTACGAAAGATGGGAATATCACGATATCTTGTACAGTTTACGCTGCATTCTGAGAGCAACCGTCAAAATTATTTCTTCACAGTCTCCCTACAAACGTTATAACATAGCCACTGGTTGTTAATGTTTACTGTGTTGTCATAAATGCTGCATTTCAGTTTTACAGGTAGCAGACCGGTTACAGTTTTAAAAATGTGTACCCTCTATTTACGTAATTTTGAGACGTATGTTAGAGTACTAATTTTGTAACTCAGCTCTGGCTCGAAGGTCTCGAACGTAGTTTTCAAATGATATAATTGAAGTAAATTTGGTTACGAAATGTATACATGTATCTGACGTGTTCAAAGTTATATATTGTACACTAGTTTATAATATATTCCATATCCATCCTCCTGTTCCATAACTGCAATCTTCTTTCCCTCTTAAATTGTTTGTAACAGTACAATTGGTAAAAAATCAGAAGTAATCATATTAATAAGTCACATAAATATTCATACCGATTGTAAGTTACTTTAATAAAAGAAAATAATATCCCATAAAATATCCACCTTCCTCTATCCTTGCCATTTTCAAACAACCTTCCGAAAATGCAATTATTATTAATTTCCAAACACTTGAAATAAAATCTGTTCCATTTTACACATAAATATTCCGTAAAATGTGAAACGATTACAAGGTGACGATTCGAGGGGATACGCTTCGGGAAGAGATCCCGAGGAGCTTGACGGGTAATCGAGAGCTTCAATCGACAGCTAATTAGAGACGAGAATAATCAAGGCGTGACGAGATCTCAACGATTGTTGTTCCAGGCGTAATTAATCCCTCGAACATCATGCCACGCCCGGGAGTGTGCGTCATTAATAATCGAGCATTCTTCGTATTCGGCTCCCTGATCGCCTTCTACATTCCTATGATCGTCATGGTGGCGACTTACGTTCTGACAGTACAACTATTGCGCAAGAAAGCCCGATTCGCGGCTGAAAATCTCGAGGGCGATCAATTTCGTCGGCTAGGCGGCAGATACGCGTCCGCAAAAACGACATCATCGACAGCGTCATCGTCCAGTTCTGCAACCGCAACCACCACTGTGCGACCGTCAGCCTTGGCAAGACAGATTCGCACTTCCGACTGCAGAGCAGAAAACGAAAGGTGAGAATTCAATTATTTTTTAAATTTCCATTTCTTCCCCAAAACAAAATCTTGTGCGAAAGACATTTAACCTTCATTTTTTCTTTTTTTTTTCGAAGAAATCACCTTGTCTGCTATTAAGTTCGAAAGTACCTTCTATATTGCAATTAAAATATATGAGCCACAACAAATACAAGAGACAGAAATAAAAAACAAAAAAGATATTGGAATCTTTGGATTCCTTGGTGCCAATGAATTGAGAATTTAAACTATGTAAAAGCGGTTAACCCAAGATTAATATCAATAAGTAAAATCGAGGAAGAAAAGTGGGTCAAATTGCAAAAAAAAAAAAAAGTTAAATCCCCCTTTTTCTCTCTTTTCTATAACTAAACTAATTTCTTATTTATTATCTTTTTATGAAATTTTTTCTTAATTTTGCAAAAAAGATCTTATTAACAACTTAAATGAGAAAAAATTGTACAGTTTTTTCGCCTTTCCAAAAAGCATTTTTAATGGAGATAGCTGCTGAGGCAAATGGCTTCACATTATTTATGTCAGATGTTTTATATAATTAAATCATAATGTAAAATTTACATAATAACTGTAAATTACATATAATTAGCATGTAGATACGCTCACAGATATTATCTATTTAATTAATTACAATTAACGTAAAAATAAAATTACACAAAAGTAAATGTCGAAACAGAGAATAAATGTTAGAAAGTTAATTAAACGCAATTATACTTCTTCATCACTTCATACTTTTATTATTTCTAGAAAGAAATAAAGTTAAATTTTGTATGATTAATATAATTATATGTATATTTATATTTAATAAATAAATTAAAACATAATTATTAAAATAAATTTACAGCTGTACAACACTACTTTATTTATGTTTAATCATTCATCGAACTGCGTTTCTAAACGCAATTTTATGCAAAGCAAATCGCACATGTAACGTCCCTGATATCAATGCGAAGAGATCCACGAGTCTATGCATCTTAAATCAAGCGTCGCAACGCAATGGCTAATCCGAAACCGTGAATTAATACGTTCCCAACTTTCTTCGTTAACGTGTCATTTTTTAATCATAAACTTTCAACAATCTGCACTACTAACAAACACATTGCCATGTGATTGCTATTGCAAAATGAATAGCAGAGAATAAAAGAAATAAGTAGTTTTGTTTTTTCTGTAAAATACAGTTGTATTATAGATCACTGATTGTGAGAAAAATATTCTGATTAAATCAATAAGAAGACTCAACAAGAATAACATTTTGATAAAACCAAATAGAATTTCTGGTTGGCTTCACCAAAATGTCATTCTTGTTAGGCCTTTTTGTTGGTTTAATTAGTTATCATGATCAAAATTTTTGCTGGATCTCAACAAAATGCTACTCTTATTGAGCTTTTTCATTGATTAATCGGAATATTTTTCAGTAATGTAATACGAAATATTTTACAGAAATGAAAGCTACATTGTTTATTTTGCGTTTTTAATTTTGCAACAGCAATAACACGGCAGTATTGATTTCGTGCGCAGATTGTTGAGAGTTTACGATTAAAAATTAACGTGTTGATGAAAAAAAATTGGGGACGCATTATCAATAACTAAAAAATCTGTTCGATCTTACCAAAATGCCATTTTTGTTGGATCTTTATAGTTGATTTTCAGAATTGAGAGTTTAATCAGAATAATATTCTTAGTGGCGGAAATAAAACTATTTTATTATAAAAGAATTTGTTTTAATTGAAATAACGATAGATAAAGCATTAACATAGAGAAAGCATTAACTCGCAATCTTCTCTTTTTACTGATATTAATTAATTAGCAATCTTTATATCGTCATGTAAAACAATTTAATTCTAAATAAAGATTAATTACGAATAAAGTAACAGCGATAACGAAACGACGTTTGGGTTCTATGAAAAGAAAAGTTTCTAGGGTATTTAGAAAGTTTCGTTTAATTATTGAAGCAGCGACAAATGTGGAGGTGTGAGAAAGGTTCTGCCGCATTTGAAGTTAGCAGAAGTGAACGGCGCCGGAAGTCCCGCCGCAGGACCTCGGCTCAAGTCGAAAGTGGATCAGACGACCCAAACGCCGGAGAACATCGCGCGCGAAACACGGAATTTCACCCTCAGGGCCCTGAAGCTGCAATTGAACGTTACGCCGACCACGCTAAATCTCAGGTAGCCATCTCTCCAAGGAATCTAGACATTAAAAATTCCACATCCCTGAAAATCGTTCGTTGAACATTCTTCAAGGTTTCTAGCGGGCCGAACGAAAAAGAGATCCTTGGCCGCGAATGCGGTCGCGACCGAGCAGAAGGCCAGCAAAGTCCTGGGACTGGTGTTTTTCACGTTCGTACTGTGTTGGGCACCGTTCTTCCTACTTAACATTTTCTTCGCCGCGTGTCCGAAATGTCCCGTGCCAAGACACGTAGTGGATACGTTCCTCTGGCTGGGCTACGTGTCCTCGACAATCAATCCGATCATCTACACTATTTTCAACAAGACTTTTCGAGCCGCGTTTATTCGCTTATTGAAATGCAAGTGTTCGAGGTAACACACAATTATGCTTCCTCTTCATACAATCCGTACAGCAACTAGTATTTTAATGCATGCCAATATTCGGTCATTCACGTCACAACGTCGATTACGTGACATATATATTTAACATTAACACATTAACGTCAAAAAAATACTTTACTTTATCAATCACGACAATATATAAATGTTAAATTTATCATGTACTCTATACAGTATACGTGTAAGTGACTTTCGTGTCAAAAGAGGGAATATTCATTTTTTACTGTCCTACTTTATGTCCTTTCTAAATTTCGTAAAATATTCATAGAATATTTATTTATTATATACAGGAAAGAATTTTGCAGATGTAGATATTTTATGTATTATAGATGTCTATTAAATTAAATATAAATCTAAAATAAAATTTCTTCAAATTTGTAAATTTCTTTTCAAAAAAGTGTTTCCTGGTGTAATTTTGAAAATTTATATTTTCAACAGAAAAATTAATTAATTTTAAAACATAATCCAATTATTTTACGTTTATGCGCAATCTTAAACAAAGCTCTGATTATATTGTCTGAAACTGTATAGTCATGTGAAGCACAATTTCATATCTTCCGTCATGCATGCTGCTCAATAGTACAATGTAAATAGTACAATTCACTACAGGAATCGCTACTGCGCATTAGAAGGTTTACGCGGCGACCTGAACTGCTTGTAGGATGCCAGACAGCATGCATGTCAGAAGATATGA
>NW_017305462.1:589303-615776 GCF_001594115.1 Trachymyrmex septentrionalis
TTGTAAATAGTACAATTCACTACAGGAATCGCTACTACATTAGAAGGTTTACGCGGCGAACTGAACTGCTTGTAGGATGCCAGACAGCATGCATGTCAGAAGATATGAAGACACGAAATTACATGTTACAGAACATGAAACTGCAAGTCAAAAAGCATTATATGATTCTAACTTTAGAATGGAACATCGATAAAGTATTTTATTTACATCATTTGAAAGTTGAAATAATGTCTATTTGATTATAACGGCGTCTTTGTGATTTAAATCTGTGTGATTTAAAACCGTCAAAGATACAAATTTTAAATGAACTTTGAAAATGTGCGACGAATCAAATTCGACGTGACACCACGTTGTCACGACGCGGTTGTTTTACTACTCGGAAAATCTTTCTATATTCTTAACACGCAATATTAATTCAATTCTCTCGAATTAATATTATTGAATTTTATTAATCAACTTATACTTTCCGATAATACAACTTTCAGAAATACCGCTTAAGCCATTGATTTTCTCCAATTCGATTTCTCGAACTACAAATAAGCTTCGTTGACATTGGAAAAATTGAATAAAGGTCTAATTTATATATTAGGTTGAGTAAAAAGTCATCGCGTATTTTTTAGCTCAAAGTTGTATATACAATATCTTCGTCAATAATGAATGAAATTCAAATTTAAAAAAAGGGTTTTAAAGCTTGAAATCTCTACTTTTAAAAGCTTATCACATTTTTTAAGTTTATATGAGTTTGATAATTTTTACATACCAAAAACTACGAGCTGAAAAAGACGAAAAATTTTCTTCTCACTTTGTGGATTTGTAACGTGTCCAAAACGAATTTGAGAAAATTTTCGATTACCTATCGTGAAAGCTTGATACTTTCCCTACAAAATCATTTTTTTTAAATATTCCTACGACTTTTGATTACTGAGTTATCGCGGATTAAATGAAAGAATTATTTTGACTTTAATTGCTCATAACTCCATTAAAAATTGTCGTATCGTATAATTTAAAAAAGAGATTTTTAAAGCTGAAACTTTACTCTATCAAGATATATTTATATTGTTGGTAAGAAAGTAATTGCGGTTTTTACTGATAGATGTCTTTAAAAAAAACGCGATGACTTTTTACTTAACCTAATATCTAACGGAAACTGGTAGATGTATAAATTCCTTTCATAAAACAAAGGAAGGAAGTATATTTAATAAAAGTATTATAACTGTATTAGGTCTACGAGACCTTCGAGATATCGCTCGGTTACTGGAAGCGGAAGAGGAGCGGTGGGCCTGTGCACATCGGGTGCTCTTCCATTGGCCATCAGTCTTCAAGGTACACCGTTGTTAACACCAACGCCAAACCCTACGTCGACGCCGGCGTCGGGAAGCTCGTTCGTCACAATGATGCACCGAACGCCAAGCTCTCTATATCAAGACACTTTCTTCATTCACGAACGCGACGATCAAGACGATCAAGACGATCAAGACGATCATTAAAAAAGATAATCCATGAGATCAACGCTGCACAACATGACTTTTGTCCTCCCCGTGGAAACAGACTTTCAATCTTAATTGAAAAATTAATGTACATAGAATGTAAATAAAGTTTGTTTCAGCTTAAGTAACTATGATACCCTCTGCTTGTTACTTGGAAACTATGCGCGAAATTTCGGTTCGAGATTCTAATTCTGCTTCCTTAAGTCGACACTGCAGTCACCTAATTAATTAAGTTTTCTGACTAATTAACATCAACCAAGAAGTTAGAAGGAAGCTTTGAGTTTGTTGTGCAGTGTTATCGATCAAAAAGATAATTCGCAAATAATTTTCTTTTTGCGAATTCTTAAAGTTGCTTAATATATATCTATTGTAGAAATCGAATTTAAATATCCATGTACGAAACGAAATAAAACAACAATACTATTTTAGTTCGAGCTCAATTATTCTCTTCCACAAATCAATTTTTTTCCTTAATTTTCATTTCTAAAACAATCTTTTTGCTTAACGTAAAAAATACGTGGCAAAAAGTCACGAGCTTCTTTTTATGTGTACAAGTTTGTGAGTGTCCCGGTCATCAAACTCAGATCTGTAGCTTCACTAAGCCTACAAATATTTGCCTACAATTATCTCTGCAGAGACTAAAAAGGTATTTTTTTATTTTTTAGTAAAAGGAATAAATTATAATAAAAACGACAACAAAATTAAACCTGCATTGCCATAAAGTCTAACAGTAGGGTAATTAATTGTAAGAAGTAATAGAATTGTAAGATAGAATATTATTATTATTATAAAAGAAATAACGTACAAACAGTATTGAGGCTGCCACCTAACAAAATTTCCTACAAATAGAAATTGGAGTATCCTCCATTGATAATTCAACCTCTTTTCCTTTGCTTCATCAACCCTTTAGCAATTAAAATAATCAACAATCGATACACGAGTGCTATACATGTAATCGTTCGTACGGAATTTAGTTCAATTTTATCAACATGAGAACAATCTTGTCTCTCATTTACCCTCAGCAGGAAAACTCTAAAGGAGATTTTATTTACAGTTACAGAATAAATCCTAGTACGATAAATAAACGTACGATAGTCTGATATTTCGAGATCCCGTAAGATGACGACAGTAGAATTTTATCGCATCTCCTGTTCTACATCCAGTTCTAAAATAAAATTTATCGGTGATAAAAGCGAACTGTCGATAAGAGACGAAGAATTCTTCATTATCTTTTATTTGTCGAGTTTAATCTAATCGCTTAAAAACTTCTCCTGATCGACTGGAAGAATAACGTTCAATCGGTATTGGCATCGGAATATTATATAATCAAATTTCTATTTTTAAAACTTCAGAACATAAACTGAAATAATGTTTCAAATAGGTGCTATACATGAATTCAAGGTACTATACATATAAAGTACACATTTAAGATACTATACATATAAAACACACATTTTAAAGTACTATACATATAAAGTATTCTCAATATATCGCTTCCTTGCTTCAAAATGACACAACAAAAAGACGTAATTTTCGAATTGTAACTATAAATATGTTACATAAACATTGCCCTATTAATTATAAAAATAAATTAACATGACTTCATTTTTAAAAAATCATCAAAATCGTTAAAACACAAAAAGGATTTTAAAAAACTGTTAATTAATCGATATAATTTTCTGTCAATTTAGAAAAATAGTACTTTCCCTTTTCTAAGAAATATAATTCTTGAATTGTGCCAATTTTGAAATAAGGAAGCAACATGTAAGGAAATAAATTTCTCCTCAACAAAAACTAAATGAATGTTTATTTTTAACGTTGAAAAAATTGCAATATGAAATAAAATGAAATTTGTTTGATCGTCGATTTTTTAATTAAAATGATTTTCAAATTTTAATATAGTAATTTAAATACTAATTATAAAAGTATTTAAAAATAAAAATATTTATTTTAATATGTACTCATAAAATCAAATATATACCTAAACATATGATATTATTATAAATAAATAATATTATAAAACATTAACGTTATTTAATTTTAAATTATTTAATGTTTAATTACATAAACATCAAAATGAGTATACAATATACGAGTAAATCAATTTTGATATATATTTAAAATCCACAAAAAAAATTGCATGAGTAATGTCAGTATTTAACTTGTTTTAATTTTTATACATATCCAAAATATTGAAAGGAAATTGCATGAATAATGTCAGCACTTAGCTTTCGCTTGTCGCGAAAACACACCTGGCGAGTTCAAAGTTGTTGAACGGCAACTGTTCGACCCAGTTAGCATCCAAAAATAAGACGAACGATTATTATAATCTGCGATCCTCGGGATAGAAAGCGTAATTGAGTTGGAAAGAATTTTCATTTGGTGATTCGACAACATAGTTAGATTACTGCGGATACGGATACGATTTTGCGAAGCAAAAGTTTGCGCTACCTTTAGCTTTGTAACTAGTTCGCGAAAACATTGCAACCATATTTAATGGAATTTAAAATAAAAAGCATTCTGTTAAACTAGAGTGTAAAATAAATAAGTTTTTAAAATTATGTCAGTAAACAATTAATTAAATAAATAATATTAAAAAGTAAGTTAAAGTCTACCTACTTGATAAATGGTTAAATAAGAGATAAAAAAAATACGGTGCGATATGTAAGTAGAATAAGAAGAAATTAAATACACGTTGCGATAAAGGTTCAATTGTCAATTTTCAAAAAATACAGCTTTGACAAAATCCTGGTTTTGGTGATTCATAATTCGATATATCTCTAAAATAGAAACGCGAAAAATAGAAAGCTTCATAGAATTTTCGATACAAACTCGATTTCGTATTTTATTCTCGGTATTGGAAACGTGACTTTGTGTCCAGTAATATTTTTGAAAGATAATTCGAAGATAAACTAGGCAAGTAAACGAGAATTCCAAAATAGAAATTTCTAAATGCTATTCGAAAAAGATCGCAATATACAATACAAGTTGTTAAGGCCGGTGCAAAAGACTCGAGAAATTCGGATGTAATCCCTTGGAAACCTCGTTCGTTGAACGTTGCTTTTCGAGCTCTTTTGCTCTCACCGCTGATTTTATTCCTTCATTAGGCTCATGTAATTAGGGTAAAAGCACCCCGGCCTTTGCGCGCAGGACAAACAGCTCTACATGAAAGCTGGAACGACCTAAATGTATTTGAGAATATCATCGCGCTAATGCGAATCTTATGAGTTTCGATAAAAATGTAAGAGCCGTTGAGTATGATTGACGCCGAGCTTTCTGCGAATTGCAAACCAAAGTCATTCGGTGTCGTATCAATTAATGCAATTTAACGAGATATCAACTATTGACGATTTCTATGATGCAATTAGCAATATATAATAAAATGTTTTAGCCTAAAAAATGAAGAAGCTGATACTTTGCGAAAAAGAGAATTTTTTTTCATAATTAATTATAAATATTTAGACTTCAAAGTCTAAGTATCAAAACGATCTAATTAACAAAATAATCATGTGTTACAACTGTTCGAATTGATATCTAAATTTATATTCTGAATAAAATCTAGAGAGAGAATATATAATACCTAATTTACAATCGTGTGAGATATCGAAGAGATAAAACAAAATATATTAAACTTTCGAATTTATATATAAATTTGTATCCTGAATAAAATCTGAAGGGAGAATATAATACCTGACATGTATAAATGGAGAAGTATAAAAATCTAATTTTGCCACGAGATGGCATGCTGCAATGTAAAGAGATGCATTTAAGGATTCGTCGTCTGTATGCTTATGCAAACGTTGCACATCTCGTTGCGCATCTCTCAAGTTCTCGTCTACGTGGAGAAACGTTTCGCGTCTGCCGCGAAATTCATCGAGTTCCTCGCCGCGCGACGGTTCCTCGCGTAATGCACATAAGTAAGTTTAACGCTTTCTGGAGGAGATGGTATAACAGCGAACACGGTACCTCCATTACGGCGACGGTGTCGCAGTTTGCAATTTGCGATTTCTGGATCGCCGCGAGGATGCTGCGAGATGACATGCTCGTCAAAATGATCGAGCGACGTCGCAACGATATCAGAACGGATAATACATCCATTTTTAAAAATCCCTTTGAAAGTCACGCGAATCTATATCCACGTAATTTGACATACATAAAAAGTCGCAACACCAAAAAACACTGCGAGAGAAAAAAATTTATTAAACATTTCTTTGAATAATATCAATTAAACACTAAGTTCACTACAGTGAATAAACATTTGCTAAAGAAGAACAATTTTAAAAAATTAAATTAACACTTCTTCTCTATACTAAAAATAAATATACATCTTTATATTTAGTTAGTACGATTCAAATAAATGATTTAAATAAATTTAGTACGATTTCTTTCATAAAATGTGTTCGTGAAATATCTCGGTAAAACCTATTTTGCGTTTGTCGCTGCACGTTGAGCAAAGAAATGCAAATGCAATTTTTGATAATACTACTCTCTTTCAGTAATACATATTATTTCAGTTTCAAAAGTGTGATGGCATACATAATTATCACGTGAAAAAAATCCGAAATATGCAAGATTTACCCAACTTTTTGCCCCAAAATTTACCAAGATCTTTCGTCTGTTCAAAGTCAAGCTGTTCAGTAGTCACTTGCTACAAGTTTCTAATCTCCAAATAATTGCAAGCGAATAAATATATAAGTATATTTATTTATAATTATGGTCTAATTAAGAAAAATATTAATTAACAATATAATCTGTTACTTATTCTTATTATGAAATACACACATATGAAAATGACGATTAAATGACAATATATTTATAAAGATAATATATCGTCACAAATGTTACGTCATTTAGTTCCACTGACGTCAAAAAAATAAGCTTAGATCATCGTTATAATGTGACATCTGTGCTTGGATAGCACTCTCGAAATTTAATTTCAAAAAGCTATTCAATCAGTTGATAAGGCTGCTTGTTAAGGTACTTTTATCAATAAAAAATGAACTCGAAGTTAATGAAAGAAAAATATGCAGATTAAAACTGAGTCTAGTACAGCCTGCATGTGTATCTCCTGGATTAACCGGGCCGCGAAATCGCGTGGGATAAAAAGTGATAGGTAACGCACGGAAGCTCGTTAACCCGAAACTCTCCATTTCCAGCAATGCATAACAAAGCGAGGGAAAAGTGAGAAGCTTTTCCAACTGGCTCCGCTGCCGTGATGAAAAATTAAAAATCAAACGTGCCATTAAGTCAGCACTGACAAAATTCATTATTAGCTACATCTTCAATTTATGAATATATGAAATGTCAAATAAATTTCAGACAATAAGCACTTACATAATTTCTACTTTAAATTATTTTCACAATTAAACATTTATTACGCCAAAAATACAAGCTTTGAAAATTTAACAAACCGATAGTTCGCAATATCTAGTTTTCGAAACTTGTACTGACTTCGAATTCCTGACTTTGTAAGTACATTAAACTTTCTCGGATTAATTCGCTTTAGAATTTCGATTCCTCTATTTCCTAGCTTAATTCTCAATTTCTCGCTTCTGTTGCATTAGAATTTCTTGTAATCTTTAATTTCGGGAAACTAGAACTTTTTGAATCTCTACATTTTCAATCGTTCCGAAATTTTTCACTCTTCCAATTTCCTCGAGTAATATGAAAAGTCAATAAAAAATTATTTTTTATTCCAAAAGCAATTTGTCGGAAGATGTAGGACAAATGGAATTCTTTAATTAAAACGGACGGATTTTAAAAGTTCAGCTTCATTTGTTAGGAATTCTTTCACGGAAAACCGAAAAAAGGCTGTAAGGGATCAGCCGGCGGTCGAATTTGGGCGTGCAATTTTATTCCCATTCTCGTGGAACAATGGCTTCATTTCGAGCGGGTTTCACGTCATGCAGAGTCCACCGAATGATCGATCAATCCGAGAATGACCCCCATCATCTCGATTACCTTTTAGTCCATTTCCCTCATCCTTTACTGCACCCGTCGCATCGCAATGTCGCAGCAGGATCTCTGTACAAGTACAGAGCGGTCTTTTACGGTACAAGGCCAAAGGATAATTTGAATATGACTAGAGCATTGAAATAATACTGCGCCATGTCTTCCTAAATCATCCACTGTGTTTTATGGATGGAAAGCAGCAAAAAGAAAGATTTCAAGTTTTCCTCGATGACACGGATACCGATAATTATATAAAATATGCCACAATAATCTAAACTTTATTACCAAATTGTTATATCAACGTACGCATTACTCGTCATAATTATTTTAACGCAGTTTCAATTAATACATATAACAAACTAATACGACTATTTAGCTAACAACAGTTAAATAGTTAACGTTGTTTTATAATATCGAAAAACAATTTTTCGTGCCGAGTACCTGAAAAAAAAACAACCTTTGGTACACGAAACATTATTTTGAAAAACATCAATTTTGAAACTTAATCTTGCAATACTACACTGCACTGGATGGAAAAGATATTGCGCTTTTCAGAGGTCTTCACCTTTTTACTATAAAATATGCATATTTACATGTAAACATAAAAAGAGATTAAAAGCATTTACTAATTTCTCGAATTTCCAAAATCGATCTCCTTTAAATAAAACTCGATACGAAGAAAAAAATCGATTTTGTTTTTTTTTTTCGATATATTGCTCGTCCAATAAAATTATCCCTTCACACCTCGTATTATAAATATCGTATTAAATGTTTAATACACTCTGATTAATGTATATTGGAGGAAGAGAAGGAGAAATCGAGAAATGTCATCTGGCTTGAAATAACAGTAGACATTTATGTGACACAACTACTACTCTTGTAGTGAAATTAGTTTGTTAATCATAAAGTGTCACATCAATTATATCTACTACAAGTGGAAGTTCCTTGAGTATTCGCGGCAAAAGTAATTTACGAAAGAGATTTAAAAAGCACAAAAATTCCGGTTATATAAAATAGGAGGAGGAATATAGAACGGAACACCAGTACTAGTATATAACTTTACACGTTGGTTATCTCCGTTATATATTCCGTTACTAACTTCAGTTTAATTATATCATTTCAAAGCCACATTCAAAGCCTTCACAAGCTAGACTAAAGGTCTACAAAATTAATACCAACATACTTCTCAAAATTGCGTAAAGAGTGAACACCTGTGAAACTGTCTGCTTTTGTGACAACAGCTTTTGCGACAGTGTAGAAAATATTAACAAATTAGAATATTTAACAAATCGTGACGGAACAATTTTGACAGTCTCAGAATGCACTGCAAACTATACAAACGATATGATATGATACTCTATAATCTTTTTGCTGTTAATTTTATAGCCGTAAGCTCTCCTTTCATCACCTACACACACACACATATACATATATATATATATATTATATATAAATTCAATATTATAGTTTTAATAATAAACGGAATTCTCGGGCCTTTTTAAATAAACTCTGTATAACGAAGAAAGTCAATTTAGACTTTCCGATATTATCCGTTTAATGAAATTATCTCCCCATCGCACCTCGTGGCATAAATGCGATATTAAATATTTAATGTACACTGTATGTAATACTTTAGTAAATATATAATTTTAATCGCGGCAAGTATTAACATATTATAACGAACAAAGTCCCAGAATTCTCTGGTAATTCTCTGGTCCGCCGGATCCCAACGATTATGGATTCGCGTGCAACTGTTAATATCGAGTATAACGCGCAGCGAGGATTCATTTCCGCTCGAGCGGTTAATTGGACATAACGCAAGCGCCAAGTTAAATTTGACAGGCGGGCGGGCGCGCAAACACTTTTAACGGGGCCGGCCCCCCGTTTCGCAATCAGCGCTTATTAAATTCAGCCCAGTTCGAATATCGTGACGGAGGATAAATAGGATTTCTCCTTGCGCGCGCTTTATTGCGGCCCGGCCGCGGAAATGAAGTGCGCTGACGTGACTTGGCTCGCCGATCGATCTTAACGTTCTCGCGGTTCGGAAGCGTAATATTTATGGCCGCACGTGTGCGTGCACGCGTGTTTCCACGCGTGCCTGCACGCATGTCCGCACGTTTCTGCACCCTGCTGCACGACGACGACGTGCGGAAAGTCGCAGAGGAGGACGCCGCGACGAATATCTATTCGCCGATTATTTACGACCCCGCATACGTTATCCGGTAGAATTGCTGAATTGCAGGGTGTTGCCGCGTCGTGTGCAAAGAAATTCGGAAAATTCCAACGCGACGAGAAAAACCGTACCGTTTAATGTTTTTCCATTTTTCATCTTTATTTATCTATTTACTTGTCTATCCAGTTGGTCCGAGTGCTGTTTTATAATTTCTACATTAAATTATATACGCAAAACTCATATTTGAAATCTCGAATCTTATTACCTCAAAACTTCCGTCTTAATTTTCAAATAACCAATCTGTTTTTCATCTCCGATTTCACTTTTAATTAAAATTTCTATTTTGATTTTCAACTTTGTGTCCTCCCAATTAAATCTCTCTTTTCACATCCAGCTTTATCTTCGATTAACATATTACGTCGCGTTCATTTTCAACTTCTACGATCCTCGATTCTTAAAATTAAGTTACCGAAATCGGTCTCGGAGTTTTGATTTTGCGCCAGAATTCCAAAGGCGAATCCTGGAAGAGATAAGAAAGAAAGAAAGAAAAAAGGAGAAGAAATCCCGGTGACATAAATCTCCAAACGCGTAATGGCGTTAATCCATCACTGGGGAATTTATTCGAGCGCGAAATGAAATTTTCGGCGCAAGAAGCGCCATGAACATTTAAGGCCAATAAAAGGCCATGCGCCGCATATCGACTTATTGCAGAATGCATAATAGCTTTTCTCAGAAAAATCCACAAAAGTGACATAGCAGTGGCATAACAAAATGTGAAACAGGGGGAAAAAAATTGTTATTTTAAAAATATTAAATTTCTTCCTAACGAAAAAAAAGAGGTAAAAAAAAAAAAAATACGAGCGATGCGCACAGAATGTAACGTAACAAAATTTATTGCATATTTTTATCGTATTAAAAATTAATAATCTGAAAAATCCGTAAAATCAAACGGAATTCGAAAACCGATTGGAAGATAACAAAGTCATTTTGATTCTTAATCAGTTAAACATTTTTTTACGCAATAGTTCTAATTAAATTAGGCCCTTTCAGTTATCACGTCAAAATTCTTCCAAAAGTCAAACAAAATTTGGTAATCGGTTTGCGAAGTTAATTGAGGTTTACAAGATCGCGGGTTCTGTTCGAAGGTTCCGGAATATTCCTAAGTGGATTAAGGCGAGCTTAAAGACTGGCTCAAGAAGTTGTCCGGCTAAAGTGATAGTACATTTAATAATCAGATTGCGGTATGTTCTCTGCTTAATTGTTGCAGAATTTTCAGGATTTTATATCAGGATCTGTATCGCAAATAGTGCAGATAAGAAGAAGAAGCGTACACTGTAGCAAATCATAATATACGAACAAAATGATTATTTCGAGAATATTAAACTTTATCTTACAATTAATAGGAAAAGAATGAACAATAATTCTGACAGAATTTATGACATTTTTATTGCGTTGATAATCTTTGAAAGTCTTTGATGTACCGTAAAGTACGTTTCTATTAAAATACACACTTTTATTATTACTGAAATAATCTTTATGGGATTGTAGGTATTCTTATGAAAGAGAAGGCTCAAGCCTCATAAGATTAATGCGATTGGAATTAAAATTTGTTTGATCGTAAAATGAATTTGTCAAAATGAGCATTGGTTGGTACATAAAATTGGATCGAGTCAAATCGGCGAAGAGACGAGAGAATTGTGTATTCTGTCGCATTTCCGATATTGCCGAGTCACGGAGGAAAAAAAAAAGAAGAAAGAAACATCTCTACGGACTTATTTATCAAACGAAAGTTGTAACGAAAACATGATGCCAAACGAAATCTCGAGCGATATGAATCTCCGAGAACGATATCGGATTAATCCCCGTATCTTCTAGATACTCTATCGCGATATTTGATCGAACATAGATTCCGTTCCCTGGGAGTGTCCTTTCGCGAGTCTTTTAATCGTATGTGCGCACAAGCAAAAAATCGCCCAAGGGCGCAATAAATCGCTCCTTTATCGCAATTCTCGCAACTATATTGCGTTTTGTTAATGCTCGCGGAACTCTCGTTCCAGTCGCTCTTCGCGGGAACATTTATTCATGTCCAATTTATCGCGACGAGCTTATCGCGATTAGCATTCTTCTTTCACGACACTTTCGTGCGCTATGCATTACAAATCGATATTCAATTTAAAGAGAAATGAGAATTCTCTCGCACGAATGAATAGTCTATCAATTTGTTTATTTATCTTGGAGATAAGATTTAAAAAATTCAGTCGAGTATGTATATAATATCGCAAGGAGGAGAGTTCAATTGAATTTTTTTAAATTTAACTTTTAAAAAAACCGTATTAATTTCGAAAACGCGAATAATATATACAGATTTGTTTATTTATTCTGACAATAATAAGCAAATATGCAGCAGGATGTAAACCGACAGAATTTATGAGTTGAAAATCGGAGAGAATAATATCGCAGAAAATAGTACCAAAGTAAATTCGATACTTGAACAAAGCCGTATTAACAACAGGAACACAGATATCAGTATGCAAAACGCATCGAGATACGAGGGTGCGAAAGAGATTTTTTTTTTTTACAAACCCTTTTTACTATTCAACTCCTTTTGCGTCTTTAAATTTCACGTATGTGATTAAAATGAGTTAATAGGATTAGCTTTTACTGGAAAATATATGAGAAATGTACGCAGAATTATTACAACTGTTATTAACTGTAATTTGATACGTTTGACAAACGCATACTTTAATAAACACTATTTAATTCTCCCAATTAAAGGACATTTATTGTAATTAAATTCAATTTTACGTGTAAAGCAATGTACAAAAAAACAAAATTTCATTTCCTGCATAAATACAATTTAATTTTTAATTAATTGGGATTCTTTCAACTACAATACATACATCCGCTTTCACATATTTGATAACATAGCTTTCAATAAATAAAATCTTCTTAGTAATTAAACAAACTTATTTCAACTAAATTTGAAAATTGTCAATTACCTTGCTTCATGAATCATCAAGGTCCTAATTAGTTTGATTGTTAATTTTAATTAGGAGTTTTTGCAATTATCGCGACACGATTATGGATCACGGAATAAAATCAGATTATTTTAGTTAATTAATAAAGCACAGAATTAAAATTTTCAGAAATATTCTCTCTATCATAATATCCAATTAGCAATTTATAGCTTATTTATCGAATAGAAATTTATTTATATATTATATATAAATATAGCGATAAATGTGTCGCATTATACATTATTGTTTTTAAGCTACTTTCTTACTCACATAAACGTTTTTTCAATTATATCAATTTTCAGAAAACACATATATCGATTTGCACAATTAAACATTTCTAAAACATTTTTTCGAATTTTTGTCTATTTATTATATAGCTCGCATACACTCGCATTCACTCTACAACAATATTTCGAACAACTATACCACGCAATTTCAACAAATCTCTCTTCCACGATAAAAATATCTTCGTGACACTTGTGTCTCTCAATGTTTATCACCAGAATTTACCGTTCCCAGATTTCACGAAGTAACATCCGAAATAACATGTAAAAGTCCAGGAGATACAATTTTAATGACACATCGCACTTCATAAAGCGAAGAGAACAGTTTGACGTTTCGGTACCAGCATGTTCGTGGTTTAAAAAAAAACAAGTAGTTTTCAGAGAAAAATTAATAAGAGATTCGAGAAAGGTCGGCATAAAAATACGGCAACATTCAGTTTTGGAGGGACACAGAAAGGGTGATCAATTATTTATTGATAAGACATTGCATCTCGCGTGCATCTGATACAAGGGGCGACGACGAAGGACGAACAGGTGTCCCGATGTGGGCAGGCCGTGCGGCAACGCTTGCGCGTCGCAAAATTCTCGCTGGGGGTTGAGAAGCACCGGCGAGACAGCCGGGTGGGGGTGGCGGTGGCGAAATGAAAGCCAGTGGGCTAGTAGTCCACGGCGAAGCAACCCCCGTGGATCGCGTTGTTCGCCCTTCGCGCTCGGTTCCGAGGTCGACCCGCGAATCACTCGCCCGTCGCCACCCCCGACCTGTTATCAGAGACGCGCGCGCGTTTGAAACCGCCGTGGAAAGCCCTTCGGGACCCGTAGAGTGTCCGTTCGCCATGGAGGAAAGTTCACCGAACAATGTGCGTCCCGATTCTGCGGTTTTCCGAAATATCCGGCAAATTTTCGCTCCCCGAGTTTCCGTTAACTCCACTTGCTCAATTGAAATTCCTGCAAACTCCGAAAATTCCGGGACCTCCGTTCTCGAATTTATTCAAATCCTATTAAAATTATTTTCCCTATTTCCACATTTGTCCTAAAATAATAAATTTCGTTTCTTCAATTTTTGCGTCTTTGGATAAATCCTGTAAAAAATATTAGTACCTTTATTAAACCCACCCGTTTTTATCTGTGAAAAAAGCTGTATGGAAATTTCAAAATTTTAGAATTGTCAATCTTTTGCAATTTTTTAATACATATACATTTCTTTGTATTTAAACCAAATCTTTGGAAAATTGTTTCTTTCACCTCAAAGTCCTGATTAAATTCCTCTAATTTACTTTTGGCTAATTTAATCTATTTCGACAGTTTAATTCATTTCCTTGAATTTTTGAAAAAAAACCTCTAAAAAGTTTAAATTGCTTAAGAAGAATTCTATTAAAGCTATTAAAGACTTTCTCCATTTAAATTCTTGAAATCATGAAAATTGTAAACTATACGATCTTAAAGCTTTAACGAACTTTCTAGAACTCTCATTTTACCAATTGATTTAATTTCTAAACTTTAGAACAAATCCTTAAAAATTTTTACGCCTTTGTAGCTCCTAAGACATCGATTTTCTTGTTTTTAATTCCCTAAAAAACACTCTTTAAAACTCTGACATTTCCGAAAATCGATTTGTCGCAAATTTGAGAATTTTAAGGCCGCCAACTGTTCTTTCTCCAACGTTGCGATTCAACACATTCGACATTCACACAAATCGTAAATAAATCTAAGACACACGAAACGCTTCCTGCTCCAAAATTTTCACAGATTATCTATACTCGATTAAAGTGACGATAGGTTAATTCTAGAAAAATTTGAAAGTATAGTGCATATTAATGGCGATAATATTCGCGACTTCGCTTAAGCGATCTGCTCGATGTAAAACCTGTTGAACACGCGATCCCCCCCGCTTTCCATCGATATATTACCCGGTATATCGGATCAGTCGCATCGATGGAATTGAATCGCTATCGATACTCGTAATTCGTGGAAGGCGCAGTCGGAATGGCCTCTTCCGTCTTCAGGAAAAAGGTCTTCTCTTCCAGAAAATATTTTACGATTTCACAATCCTGCATCAAGGAAAAATTGATTCGGACTTTTAAGGAAAGTATTTCAAGATCGAAACGTGTAGCGTTGTAATGTAAGATATATATTGTTCCATAAAGTTTGTAAATCATTGGAGTGTCTTGAAAATCAAATTATTGGATTTTTAAGATACTCGTACTTTTATGTTCAGTTACTTGGACTCTCGAATATTTCTATATTTACAATTTTATTATATAAAATTTCGAATCTTTCAAATACTTGCAGTTTATCTACGGATTTTCAAAGTCCATCAATTTTTAATTTGTTACATTCTCGACTTAGCAATCTTCAACGTAAATTCTTGTTTCGCTCAAATTTTTATTTCGTAAATTCCTAGCATTTTCTGAATTTTTCGTCTTCAATACCATGCCTTCCTGAGCTTTCGTTCCTTGAATTTTTGGCTCTAAAAATATTTCATTTTTATTTTATCATTTTGATCAATTTCAATCCTTTCTCAAGTCTCACAGTGCCGAAACGTGTTTTTTTTTTCAATTATAGATCATTTAGTCAAATCATATCTGTCTCTTGTAAAACTTCAATTCCCTTCAAATTTCACGAACCCTCTAATTCTCCGAAATATTTTCGACTATTAATTTTTCAACGTAAATCATCGTTACTTCAATAATTCTCGACTTTTCCAAAAATCTTTGTACCCCGTTCGTAACGATTCTGATAGTGCGCTTTCGAATGCAGAGCCCTCGTGTCCCGTGAAAGTGTGCGTTTTGGTGGGTGGTGAAAGTTTTGACTGAGCGATGACGAGATCGACGACCGTGCAGGTCGTCTTGACGGATTTTTATGATTACTCGTTATCGGACGCCGTTTCCTCGAACAGCAGCGAGATCGACTTGGAGACGACGAGCACGAGTCCCGCCGGAAGTCAGAGCAACACGGAGGAGCTCAACAATTGGTGGGCAATGCTGGCGCTCGTCTTGGTTTTGGGAACAGCCGCTGGGAATATCCTGGTATGCCTGGCGATCGCTTGGGAACGACGGCTGCAAAACGTTACTAATTATTTCTTGATGAGCTTGGCCATCACGGATCTTATGGTCGCTATCTTGGTGATGCCACTGGGGATCCTTACACTCGTCCGAGGTGAGTTTACTACGATATGAGCTTACATAAAGTGTAGGAGAAGATGAGTCCTCGGGAGTTAGGTAAGGGAAACAGCTTGAAACCAAGACTGTACACGTTCTCACAAAGGAGACGTAATATCTCAAGCAACATTTCACGTTGTGACATTTATAATATTTGTAATATTTAATATAATTTATAATATTTAATACACAACGTCAAGTAAAAATCTATCGACGAGATTAAACACACATGAGTGAAAAATGCCAATTCTCATGAATTTATACAAAGTTCCAGTGCTAATTATTTATCGCTCTTAAATCCTAAACTGAATCCGGAGTAGTGATATTATAACTTAATCTCGACGAGTCATTTAATCTTATTGATGCAAATGTTTTAGACAGTTGTTAATAATTTCTTGCTAATAAGCATCTTGAAAACTGTAAATAATTTACTACGAAAAATATTATCTCATCCGGGATTCGAATCCGGATCTTCAATATTTCGTGCGGACGTCCTCGTCGCAATTCGACCACCGAGGCATGTAATAATATTAATCGCAATAACCAGTGTACGTAAAATATTTAGTAATATTTAAATTTATAGTAGAATATTTAGTAAAATTTAGTATTTTGCATATAATATTTATATATTGTCATATTTTATGCTTGATGTCGTTAATAATGTTATAATTTATACCAAATATTAAAAATAACACATTTCACATGTAATATTTAATT
The DNA here is from genome assembly GCF_001594115.1 of Trachymyrmex septentrionalis. Taxonomy (NCBI): domain Eukaryota; kingdom Metazoa; phylum Arthropoda; class Insecta; order Hymenoptera; family Formicidae; genus Trachymyrmex; species Trachymyrmex septentrionalis. The sequence continues at coordinate 606,092 of NW_017305462.1, forward strand.
ATCTTGATATTTATTAATGATATTATAATTTATAAAATGTTAAGGATAAATAAATTGACGAACGCTAACAATTTTCTAGTGTCCTGAATAAAACGCGTTCTCGCGTCCTGTCACGCAATTTAAAGGAGGATGTGAGTCGCACAAGAGTGCGTAAAGACGCACATTTATCACCAGTATAGTACCGTAGGTATCTACTGTATATACGTGGCGAATCTCTGAGACAAAAGGACGAAACATTTTTCCAGCATCCTGAATAAAATGTTAACTGTCGAAAACAAGAATAATCGTCGGTAATGAAAACCGAAAAGAGTGGAAAGAATGTTATTTGCAGACTATTTCAAGTAATTCGAGGCGAGAAAGGCACATGAGGGCGCTATTTTACTGCTGGCATTACCGTGTCCACATTTAGAGGAGCCGGAACGGAAGAATTAAACTTTCCTAACATTCCGAATAAAATAATGCCGTACGCCTATTCCAAGCGATTTGAAGGAAAAGAAGAGAGTGGAAATCGCGTAAGAAACGCGTAAAGGTTCCATCCGCCGTATCGATGTTTCTATATTTGTACAATCTTGAGAAACAATGATTAAATTCCATAACCTTTCAAACAAAATATTACTTGTCCACAAAAGTAATAACGACCTGGGCAACGAGCAGTCTATTGATAGACCAGCAGTTTATTTCGAGCAATTCGGAGCGAGGGTAGACGAATTCTCGTAAACTCACACGAGGGCGCTATTTATTGCCGATAATGGCTGTACCCATATTTGCACGGGGAATTCAAATAAAAAAAGGTTAAAACATTTTCCTACGCGAGATTTTGAATTAAATTGCCACCTACCTCTTTCGAACGGAGAGGGTTTTCGGGCGGGGGCGGAAAACGGGCGGCGTGAAAATGTCACAGGGGCGCGTAAAGCAGCGTAAACCACGCTATTTTATCGCCAATGTTATTACGTTCGTATCACGGGAAAATCTATAACGGTAGGGTTAAAAGTTTCCTCACTGATACTCGAAATGAAATATCGCCTGCCTGGCGAAAGAATCAGGCGGAAACTGAAAATTCCACGGGAAAATCTACTCATATATAAGGTAGTAGTTTTCCACCTCGCGTAAGAGGGCGAAATTCGAATAAGGGTCGCTAGTTATCGCCGACGTAATACATATCGCCGAAAGAAAGAAAGGGGGGGGGGGTTAAAAATCTACGGACGCCAAGTGAAACGTCAGCTGTCAAGAGGGAAGAAAGGAAAATCTATCTAAGCGATGCTATTCGTAGAACAACACTTGCTATTTCGAGCGATTTGTGGAGGCGGATGCGGGTGGAATTGGCGTAAGGGCGCATAAACCGCGCTATTTATCGCCGACATTACTGCAGGCTCGCATCGGTCTTCTCGCGTGATAGGTGGCTCGCTTTTACGGTGAGTCGCTCCCGAGAAGCTCAAGGCTCTTTGTTGGCCAAAACGAGCGCGCTTATGCATAATGGATCACCCGGTGGCAAGCGACTGGTATAATGCTTACTTGATACTTGCATCACAACAGGACGAGGGCAGCTGGCAACGGTAGCATATCGGGACGCCTTCGTGTCGGGATCGAACGAAAATTTGTTGCGTGAAATTGTTAAACAGCGAAACAAAAGTTAATAATACCTTTAACGAACTCTTAACCAAGAAGCGAAATAACGAACATTTCAAAACACCCAGGAAGCATAATTTTGATAATAATTTTACTTTTCCCCTTCCAAATGTGTCTTGTACGTGTGGCGTTAGTTGTTTCGAACTTGTTTGGTAAGCATAAGTTTTATTATTGCTGTTTCCTTATTGAAAATTAGAAAATTAGAAAATTGTACGGAAAGTATAAATTTCCAATTCTAGTCACTTTTTGGGACACCTGACGACAGTTTTAAAGCAGAAAGAAACTGCAAGAAATTAATAAAAAAAAAATAAAATAAAAAAAAATAAAAAATACGAGCATTATTTCCATTGTCTGGTTGTCGATAATTTTCTATCAATTTTCATTAATTTACTTTTGCTGTATGTCACTGCGATATCAAATATCCGAATGGAAGCATGCTAATTTAATATAAATCTCTTGAAAATTTCGAATTTGATTTATGGAACAAATATTGACATATTTTGAAAGCCAAATAATAACTTCTCTTATAATTAATAATAATGTCTCATAAATCTGCGATTGATAATTTGTGTAAATAATGATTATTATTCCTATTACATTCGTCATCTCCGTTAATTTGCTAATAGAAAAATGCTATTTATTTATTTGACATGTGTCGTTGACGATATAGTAATAATATTAAATATTAAAGGTACAATAAGTGAGAAAATTTGAGCAAAAAAACATTAAGTTGATAAATGTATAATGAAATTGTAGAAAAATTCAATTGAACAATCTGTACTGAGTTAAAGTATCTTTAATCGTAGATCGTGATTTCTCGACACGACTTGCGGCTGCGTTAAACAACAACTTAATTTAGCCGAAGTGGGGTCAAATATAGAGTGGCGTAGCGACCCACAAAGGAAAGACGGCGGGGAGGAATCAACAGGGAAACACAGGATCGATGCTCAGAAATAACACGCACTCACGGGATTCGCCGCTTTAATTTCACTCCGGGGAGAAACGGATTCGTGTTCTGTATCGGTCAATCACGATCGCTGTTTCTACTATTGCTACTTCAAGGATGCTTGTAATTTCTGCTCTGAATTGTATTGGTTAGAAATATCGATCTTCTATTTTCAGGTCCCGTCCCCGAAGAAATAAACTTATCAAGATATATTTCACATTCTTTAGACTTGAGAAAAAAACAATCTAAATAAATATTTATTCCTTGGTTTTCTTCAGTAGCATAAAGAAAAGAGTTAAGGGAATAAAAAAATTCATAGAATGTAACCTCGAGGCGATCAATTGGAAGGAGCAAAATATTCTATAATTAGCACATTCCCGAAATTGCGGTGAGGTAACTTCTAGAGATTATGAAAATTTGAAGAGTGAAAAATTCGCGAAACCAACGATTCATTAGTAAGGAAATAGATTTCAGGATGACGCTTCTTAATGAACAGAGGGAAGAACGGATCAAATGGAATATTCATCGGGTATAATTATTCACTCGCCGAGAAACTTTAGGATAGATCGACCGATTAAGTGTGGCTAGCGCATCAACTTCAAGGTGTATCATCCGTGTCCCTAAGGAACACAAGATGAAGAGAAAAAGATTTTGAAATCTCTACGTCACAAAAGTCAATTATTCCAAGATTTATAGATTCAATATTTTAATTTTAAAATTCAAATTCTACACGGAGACTAAAAGAATCCCAAACAATTCAATCGCCTTATCGTTAAATAACATATAATTAAAAATGTTATGTTATTTAAATATAATTAAATAAAATTTATATAAATATAATAAAAACAGAGATTATTAAGAAATTTTTTTAATTAAAAATACCAAGATTTTCAGAAATATCCAATTTATACTAATCGTTTAGCATAAATAAAAATTTAATAAATTCTTTCCAATTTCCATTCTTTAACAAGTAATTAATAATGGTCGAAGATCGACGAATAAAGCGGGTTAATTGATTTCATTATGTCAACGAGAGGAGGAATTTGAAGCGACAAGAGACGGGAATTGATTTCCGGTGACAAGATTTGATCCTAGCGAATGTATACTCTGACTAAACTGTTCCTAGTCTAGTAGTAGGACACGCATGGAAATACGGTTAATTGTAAGTGTCCTGTCGACAGGACATGTCTGCGTGCCTCGTCAAGGTTCAGCCGCCTGAACTAACGAACGAAATGGGACCGGAACGTGTCCTTAATTTTATTATGCACCAAGAGAAGCTTTAATATAGTTACGTGAGACACATCATTACACGGCTAGTAATACACTGCTAATAAAGTGATACAGCGAATATCAGCAATAGACTGAAAGACCACTTTCCTGCTCGAAAAGAAAGAGAGGAAAGAGAGAGAGAGAGAGAGAGAGAGAGAGCGCACGCTTCAATTAACTAGTCGTATTTAAGCTAATCGACAAAAAATAGATTGCCGATTATTGAAATTCTCGACTTTTTGCTAGTAAACTGATGTTAAAGATTGATAATCGATAATTCGCGTAATTAATTACACGAAACACTTATTAATACCTCATTAATGTAATTATGTGTCGATCATTCGCAATTAATTGAAAGCTCTTCATTGAAGCTGTATTTACATTCTTTTGGCGAAATCGTGTATACATATCGTATCTGAAATACGCATATATTAACATAATGCACGGCCATTGTAACGTTTTTGTTTACTGTTCTCACTAGTTAGTATTAATTACTCTTAATTATTATATTACAAAAACTTACATAATTTATAGGTGCATATAAATTATTACAACATTTTTATAATATTTGTTTTAAATAATATATTCGAAAAACAATAACGCAAAGGAGAAACAATATCTAGTAATGTCTCACTCACTTTCATTACTTCGAAAGAGACGTGTTTCTGATCAAGTTAAGTCCTTACTACTTAAAGATCTTCCACAATGTCTGACCGCAACCGATCTCGACTACTCGAGCATCGTTTGTCAGTACTTTAAGTCGGTACTTTACTATTCCAATAAGTAAATTATTCTACAAAAGATGACGTGTTGTGTTGTGAAAATGTTACTGCAGTATATAACGAGTTTGATATACCTATTTGATATATGATATGAAAATTGATTTGGATCTCGACTGATCAATAATGGACCGTTTAATTAGGAAGCGGTTCTTGTGGACAGCCTATGGTGACAATCCTGAATTCCAACATGTCGGACATGCGTATACATGATTGTCATGACACATTGATTATCTATTGACTCTTCATCAATCAGAGAGAATTAGAAAAATTAATTAATTAATTTCCCTGTAATCAATTTTTAATATCTAAACTTGTAAACGCAATGCATAAAATGTCATCAATTCTATTCCTTCTCAATTTAATAAATATCCTGATGATATCTTTTTGTATCCTTTTCTAAACATTTAAAAAATTAAAAATATATTTTAATTAAATTTAAAGGACAAATTATTAAAAATATATTTAACATTTAGAAAGATTGCAAAACTCAATCTTTCATAAACAGAACCTAAAAACGTCATTACTTTCATTAGATTTGTGTGAAGGCATGCGTCTCTTGTAAAAATTTATACGGATTAAAGAAATGATTAGAGTCTCCATTAAATACTAAACGAAAATAACTTTTTAGTAAAGAATAAAAATCTGTGTAAAATATTGCAAGCTTTTTTCTATTCTAAAAACATGTGCAAATGAAAGGTCATATAAAAAAAGATTATGTCTGCAATAGCAAGCAGATAGAATCTTTTTAATAAACTTTCCACGTGGACGATATCACATCGAAAAATCTCTCTGACTGAAAAATTCAGTATGTAAAAAAATTGGTCACACTAAAAATCGTGATTCGAAATATGTTGCATATCAAATACACAAATAGGGAGCAATAAAACATGTAAAGTTCACGATAAGCCCGGATAAATTTCTTACATGCTTTTAGAATTAAATACTTGAAATTTCCAAAAATAAAACTATAGAAATCTAATGCAGTAATTGATAATTGATGTTCCTTAATTGTCTCATTATTCATATTTTCCTTCAAATTGTGAACATTTAATTCAAAAAGTATATTTCTTGCAATTTTTTCAAAGCTCAATTGATGCATTTGATTAATGTAAAAAAATGAAGGAAAAAAAAAGTTGCATTGAAAAACGAAACAATACACGATCGATCTCGCGCGAATAAATACGGAATGAAATGTTTGCGCAAACTCTTGAGAAAGATTGCTGTTAAAGAGAAGGAAGGAGAGAGAATTTGAAACGCAGGACCTATCGACTCGCATTTTGTCGCGACAGCTTTTGTCGACGCGAGGCGTGAACGTGATAGGTTGGATCATTGCGAATCACCCGGTGTGTGTGTACATGCTGCCACTCGAGATATCTTGGCTTATCCACTTGTACTTCGCGCTATGGCAGATCGATAGTGCCAATTTACTATCCCCGGACCTCTCTCACTCTATTTTGCATATCCGGTGCGAATTTTCACTCCGGATTTAACTCTTTGAGGCACGATAGTGTACGATAAACTGGAGTAGTTTCAATTTTAATAGCGTACTTGAATTTCCGAGTATTCCTGTATCCGAATAGAATTCAATTTCGTGGTCTTTTCATGGTTATTGTAAATTGCATCTATTTTGTTCGATACGCGCGCGCGTGTGCGTGTGTGTGTGTGTGTGTGCGTGTGTGTATAAAATGCAATTTATATATAATCACGAATGTTGGAAAAGACGGGATGTGACTGGAAAAAAGAATTCTAAAGAGGAATAATTAATGAGAGGAATAATTTCTGTTTTCCTTTACAAAATGTATAATGTACCGTGTATAATCTATTTGTAATTATCAGTTGTTTTTTCGTAAAAGTGAAGAATCCGTTCTTAAATCGTGCTCAAACAATAATAAAGAAAAAGTTTTAGTGAAATAATGAGGAAGAAGTTTAAGCGATGTAAATAGGCAATTAAGAGTTTAATTTTGCGAATTTTTAATGCGAAAACTTTTTCGCAAGACAAATGCAAGAATCGCGAGAGCGAAAAGAGCATTACGAGAATGCTGATTACGATAATTATCCGCATTATAATTGCTTATCTCGCCACGCGCGTGAATGCCTGTAACAGCCACATCCCACGAATTCTGACGTGTAAGCGCCGTGGATTAATTAACTATTTTAGATTCTCTCGAACGCTCTGGCGAACTTTAACTTCCGACATTCTGGGAAATGAGGGGGAAAAAAAAAGGGAGAGGATTCAAGGATGCTCTCCCGTGCTGCTGCAACACATAGTTTGTAGGGTAGCTTATCGCCTCGGATACTGAACACCTACAATCTCCTTCTCGAGTCCCGGATTCCGTAGCCGATAACGGAAACTTGCTTCTCTACGAATCCTCGATAACCTAACTTATCGAGAGGGAGAGAGAGAGAGAGAGAGAGAGAGAGAGAGAGAGAGAGAGAGAGAGGCTCATTATCCCCCTCGACTACTAAAACGCTTTTCCAGAGATTCTCACATTCCGATTCACGAGAACGATCGATTCATAATCAAGCCACGTTTTGCATCACGTTACGTCGATAATCGGTATTAATTCAACGTGTTTTTGACAGAGCCATTGTAAAATCGCCAATTCAATGATTAATTATGTAAATGTGGGAAAACACGATAGTCACGCCGATGGCCACAAATAATTCCAGGCAATAAATTTAAGACCTTTTTCTCGTTTCCTGCAACAAAATTCGATGATTTCGAATAATTCGAACGAGCAAGATGAAAAATTGCAAAAACAAGATACTTACATTTCGCCGCATATCAGATTCTAATTTCCAGAGAGAGAGAGAGAGAGAGAGAGAGCAAAAAATATTTTATAAAAATTTTTATATATAAAATATAATTGTTTTTAATTTTTAAATATTTAAATTAAATATTTTATGAATATACATAGGATATTCTATTTAGATATTCATATTCATAACGGAAAGGACATTCGTAAGTGGTGCCATTCAAATATATCTATACTCTATATGAACATATCATGAATAATATAACAGTATTTTTAATACATTAATATAAGACTTTTAATGAATATTTATAAAATATTTACAGAATGTGTTCGTATGCTATCTGGTTTCAATAGATATTCAATATTTTCGTAAAAGTTTTACAGTCCGTACGCGTACGTCGATTTTCAAATAAACAACTTGCAAATATCTTTCGCATATTCTCTGCCCGTCGATATTCAACAAGCACGTCGCAGCCTTCTGACGAGACTCTCTTTTCCCGCGGTGAAAAGAAAAATGACTGGTGGAACTGACGGGTAAAAACCATTCGTGATCATCGCTCTTAGATTGTACGGACGGAAGTTTGCGCGACAATTTGAGAAACGTAGTTTTTACGTGTTACACTTTGCGCGCGGAAGCGTCGCAGTTTCACGTGCATAGCAATGACAATTTCTTCATAGTCCTCCCAGTAGAAATCTGAAAGATTCGAGAATGTCGTGTGGCAATAAAATCACGTTCACGTCAAGAGGGCAAATAGCACAGCGTGATCACGAGGCTCAATTCCATGTTAATGGTGTCGAAACCGAGATTACATATATATATATATATATATATCTACCCTCACTTCATGCGGTATTTATCGAAGAGAGAAGGAGAAAGAGCGAGAAACTCGCGTGAATAATGCCGCGGCGACGGTACCACCCCCCATCGACAAATGGCATGCAACCCCCATTTACTACTCCGCTACTTCTGGCCGACTTACAGCTTACAGCTGGCGTCGCCGATGCGAGCTATATGTCATCCAGTTTCACACACAAGTGTGTGTGTGTGTGTGTGTGCGTGTACGTGCAACCGATCGTTAATCCCTGCTCGTTCGTTTCTCCGTTTACTGTCGCAATAATGCACCACTGTACGCGTTTCCGCGTACGCGGGATTACGTCGCATTACACTGTGTTTGTTCCGCGGTTGCAGCATCACTACCGGGACCCAGAGCCAACAGTCTGTGCGCGATAAACGTGGCCAGTTTCCACGACAATTGCCGTTTTAACGTTCTTAAAGAGAGTACCGGAGTGGCAGGTTTAGCGAAGCCACTTCAGATCGGTTCCATATAAATCTGTTCCGTAAGTCTCAGTCTTAAGGCGCTACACAATTCTGATAATCGCAAGTAGAGGAGGGGCTGATAGATTCATCATTTCTTTCAGTTTCGAATTTTTACAGACGAAATTAAGAGACTTGTCGAAAAACTGAAATTCTACACCAGTCATTACATTCGACCACCTAATAATATTTTAGTAATAAGGGGAAACTAATAACTGGAATGAATTTTTCTAATGCATTTCGGGACCGAGGTAATTAACGTTTTTAAATTTTAAGCTACATCTCTTTAAAGGAAAATCTCTTTAAAGGAATAAAATCTTGAGTAAGTACTACAAGAGCCGTCACTAAATGAGTCATACAGTTCCATGCTGTGGTTAGTCTACTATTCCCATCTGTTCGCATTTTTTAAAAAACATTAACAATATACGATAACAAAGACACAAACAAAAAAAAACTGTTGGACTTTATTAAATAAGAACTGTATTTACTACCTAAGTCGAAATCAAATACGATTGTAAAACAAAAACTTTGAGAATAAAAAGATTTACTTGGGTGTACGATTTTTTCAAATTGTGGCATAACTTCTATCAAAGATGTGTCCGCAACAAGACGTTACAGCAGACTGAGCGGCGTGCTCGGACACGTTTACGTGTCTTTTGATTTTAATGTAGTCTCTACCCCTATAGTATATTATTCTACCCCTATAGTCAACTAATCCCGGTCTCCCCTACTCTACGCTGAAAAAATGTATTAAATTTTAATAAATATTTATTTCAATAATATTAACTTAATACTCATTTGCGATAAATTAATATCTAGATGTTTGTTTACCGCAAATAAATATCTAGATATTTATTTACCGCAAATGAATATTAAAAAATATTTAAAAAATGATCAAATGAATGGCTCTTGCCAACCAAATAAGTATGTTTACATTTAACAAATGTACAGCTAGTACTATTCAAATAAATGTTCATTAAAATTTTATACATTT
>NW_017305462.1:615876-617935 GCF_001594115.1 Trachymyrmex septentrionalis
ACTTTTACAGCTAGTAATATTCAAATAAATGTTCATTAAAATTTTATACATTTTTTCTCAGTGTAAGGATAATAAAAAAAATTACAATAATAAGAAAATGTGATTGCAAAATTCGAATTTGGTTATACATGAAGATGATTAAATTTCCTTTCCCTAATTTCTCACATTCAAATTCATTATTACAAATTGTGTATAAATGTTGTGCACAATTTATTGGAAGTGCATTAAAAATAAAAACTCTTCTAGAGATTCTACACGCAAACATACTATCTGTTCTCGGAATCAAGACAAGTTACAAGTTACGTACGTGATGAAAATCTCGAAACATGAATTACAGTTATTAAATCGGTCGGTTTTACACGAAAGAAAATAAATTAAATCAGATTGAGATCAATTTCCTGGAAAGATCTATGTGTAAATAAAAAGTCAAAGGATCCAATTTTGCCGCAAGTTACGTAGAATCGAGAGAGCAAAGTCTATAAATTATGTCGCGTCGTGAAACAGTTCATTATGGATCAGACTCGTTCTTTTGTGTAAGAAAGATTGCCATTAGAGGAAGGGGATTATTAATGATTCGATATCGACGTCGTCGCGTTACTGACCGACGGGATTGTCGCCTTTCGTCGTGTCAGTGATTAATCTGACTAAGTAACTCAAAGTCCCCTTGAAGATTTCGAAGATGATATTTTGAAAAAGTATTCTCTCTTCTGACATTGATATGACACGTTGCCTTTTAACAGAGGCTAGAGGCAATTTCATTTTTAATTTAACATTAAATGCAACTTTCAATATATTAAAATATATCCCCCTGTTATTTCAAAAAGTGATGAAAAAAGTTATGTTTCGTATAAAAGGGGAAAAAGGATTTTTCATTTGATAAAAAATTATCGATTAATCAACCAATATTGGCCAAAAAAGAATATATTCTTAATATCAAATGTCATTTCCGTTTTACAAACTTGAAAACTAAACCTTTTCGAGTTGCGATGATTTCGACGATCGTTTGTAAAATTAAATTAGTTCAATGTTAATAAATTGATAGATTAGTAGGCAATTAGTATATATATTTAAACATATTCAAAATAATAACTCAAAAATCACGTTCTTTTTGCTTTTCACTTTTGAAATAAGAAAGAATCCTGTATATCTTTGAAATGCTACTTTTCTCTTACGAAGAATTTTGAATCCTCGATACTTTACTGCTGCTTTCACTTGAAAAGAGTTTCTTCAATCAGTTTTCAAATCTTTTTTTATAAGAGATTTCTGTTTCAATATTTCAAATTTATGTCGCCTAAAAGTTTTTACTCCTCATTTTTCCCGTAATTAAATTGGCTGTCGTCATTATAATCCCAAGTGAAAGAAGAAATCCCACAATGCTGGGAAATCGAGGATCCACTTTTCAACTTTTCACGATTCAGTAATAGATTAATCATGGTGGACATAAATCCCCGTTGTCAATATCACTAAGCTACCTCTCGCGTGAATAGCGAGTCGTTTGTTATTATGCATCGGCGGAGCCATCCATTAATCGAAATTTGCAGCAGCGCAAAGGCCGCATCGATATGCTTAATGGCGCGATGGCGGCCATATTAAGCACTCAAAAGTGATGGAACGTGATGCAACAGAAACGCGATATCGCTTTAATAGCACTCGCTACAAGTCTATAAAGTTAAATTCGCCTGCAGATTTTCGCGTATCCATATCTTCTACTCTTTGAAATCCAATTCCTCCAGCATCTGACAATTTTTATTCTTCCCATTTCACCACTTTCCTTGAACCGATAAATTAACTTCTTGTTGTAATTTTTAAATTTTTTTTTACTCTCCTATTATTCACACGAATTTCTTTCGACGTATTAGAAATAAATATGAATAAAGTAAACGTTACATAACAATACTTGGAAATTTTAGCTCCTTTAAGAAGTTTTCCTTCAGTTGCAAGATCTTCTCAAATGCATATGACTCGCAGCAAAACTTTTATCAAATATTTGACCGTTGGCACTTTTATCTGAGCAAATATTTAGCTGTAGAGCCTCGATTCTTCGAATTTTTCAAAGTTT
>NW_017305462.1:618035-620550 GCF_001594115.1 Trachymyrmex septentrionalis
CTTCAAATATTTGACCGTTGGCACTTTTATCTGCGCAAATATTTAGCTGTAGAGCCTCGATTCTTCGAATTTTTCAAAGTTTCCTACAACGCGTAAATGTGACTTGACGATTGCGAATTCTCAGTTTACTCAATTTTTTTAAGATCAGCGCTTTCGCCGCTCCGCAAAAGTTTATCGTTCCTCGTATTCTTAAATCTCCGCTTTTGCGGGAGATTGAATGAAAGCAGCAAGTAGGAGGAATGAGGAATAAATGGGACACTGAATGGGAATTTTCGTACACAGCGGCGAGCTATTTCCATCCACGCGACCCCTACGAATCCATCAGGCAGAAAAGAAAAAGGAAGAACATGGTCCAGGATGTGTCAATACACATCGCGCCCGAATTCGAGTTTGCACACTCTTCGATACAATTCCGCGAGATTTCAACTTGTCGACGAAATTTCTATTTGTAAATGTCTCTTTTTATACGTCGACAAATTCGGAAAACCACGGCAACTCTCAAGAAACTGGAATTTCTTGACGCATTGTTTATCTAATTCGCAGCCCGAATTTTCCTTGGCGGAATTCCGAAGATACCGACAATCTCGTACAATCGGCAATGAAAAAGTTTGCGAATTGAGTTTTTCAGAATAAAAAATAAGTACAACAAAGTCTCTTACTCTTCAATTTAATTTCAAGTAATCCTTTAAAAAAGGACTTCCACTTAGACGTATCGTCGCGAAGATATTTCATTTTAAAAGTTAATACCTTGTATAGAAAAATGACATTCATACAATTTCTTATTGAAGAAAAAGAAAAAAATCGATTCTAAGCCGATAAAAGAATATGCTTACAAAGTTTGTCGACTTCTTTTAGTATCACCGTATATACATATATCCTATATTTCATGAGATTTGCGTACGCGATCCAGGCACTCTCGACGTTGAAATTTATTTGCTTATTTTAGTATTGATTTTTACTTTTGTACACACGTACGAAAACCTGAGACATACAAGTGGCTGAAACTTCATCCGTTTTAAGGATTTCAAAAAGAATGGATTTTTAGAACAGGATTTTAATTTGGGACAACATATTTGTTCCCGAAAAAGTTAATTTCAAGTTGTAACGAATCTTAATCTTAACCAAACCTGTCTCATAACTAATTTTAAGTAATATTAAGTTCTATAATTAGTTTAGCGAAACTATTAAGGTACTGTGCATGTGGAAATGTCATATTCTCAAAGTTTTAATCTTCTGGAACACTTCACTAAAGCAAACATCTTCTAATAATCAAGTATTACGTGTTATATTAAAGTAAGATCCTTTTACAAAAGCATTTTTGTGAAATTTTTATTTAAGTAAATTTACTCGGGGAAAAATAAAAGCAACCCGTCCTCACATTTTACTTGACATAAAAGTACCCCTTTATTTTTCTTATGATAATACGTTGAAACGTGCGGAGGATTAAAAGGTCACTTTTAAACATTCAGATGCATGGAAACAGACGGTACGTGGAATGCATAATCTGATATTTCATATCCAAAACTGAATAACTTTTCGTTCATCATTCCTTAAAATAATCCGTTTACGTTATGATTAAATAAAAAAACACGAAATACAATATGTATGATATTACCGTTATAATTTATATAAAATATATATATATATATGTGTGTGTGTGTATATATTGAGAATGGCAGATGGAAAAATATGTAATGTCCTGATTAAAAATATAAATTTGCAAAAATTTCTCGTCTATTTTAGTAACAGTAATATAGTGGTTTTAAATGTGCTATAAACAATTTAATAAAAAATATAATTATATGGGTTCAAATATCTAATTACAGCTATATGGTTTTAAATATCTCATAAATATATGTAACGCAAGTTACAACTATACACGGTTACAAATCTAAAAATATGATTTTCGTTAGACTACCAAAATAATTATGTAGGGCTAGGCATTGTGCTGTGGCAGGTACAACGATAGACGCGAAAAGTATATAATATTCTAGCAATTAACTTGACCGCGTCTTTACCACACTTATTTTAATGGTCTTATAAAATTATTTTTAGATCGATATCTAATTTTTATATTTTTAATAAAATATCGTCCTTTCCATGAAATATTCCGAAATTAAATCCGTCATTTTTTCAAGACCAATTTTTTGTGTGTGTACGATTTAATACATTTTAAAGTCCAGACAAAAGTATCTAGGATTCAAACATTTTTAACATGTCCCTCAGAATCTCGTGTCTTAAATCTTAAACTTCTTCAACCTGAAAAGGATTAAAGACAACTAAATTCGCAGTCTTACGGATCTTACAATTCGAAGAAGACGCCAACCTGTAGCTAAACTCCTAAGCTCGACGATTCTAAAATCGTAAAGTTCGACACTCCACAAAAGTTTTGAAAGAGGAAGCCCCGTTTTCTGCAAGATTTTAAAAGATATTCCCGAGACGACAAAAAAGAATTTTTTTCTTTTTTTTTTTTCTGAATCCCCCTGCTCATTTCCCGACTTATCCTACCTCCTCT
>NW_017305462.1:620650-633463 GCF_001594115.1 Trachymyrmex septentrionalis
TTTTCTTTTTCTTTTTTCTGAATCCCCCTGCTCATTTCCCGACTTATCCTACCTCCTCTTTTCATCCACAGGGTCATTTCTGAAGATGACACGTTTCATGAAAGCGATGATCGATTTAAGGGCGCGCGCGAGCTTTCTGTGAGACGCAGAATTTTTGCTGCATGCGTTTATCCTGCGAAAGGGAGACCATACGCTTTCTCTGAGAAGCAAAAGCAGGTTTCGAACCGCTCGTCACTCGAAAGTTTGATCGCTCCGGGCACTCGAATGCTCCACTCGAAAGCTCTGAAAGCCTCGCCATGTCGCGCGATCAATGCGAGCGCGATTTTACAAAGCTACGGTTTTCCCAAACGCTTCTCTCTCTCCCTCTCTCTCTCGCTCTATGTTATTTTTATTCAATTATAATATTTAAGTTATACAATCACAATTTATACGGAGCGTAGCTTCGAAATCACTTTGAAAAATTCTTAGGCCCGATTTTTCATTTATTACGTAGTTAACTTGTCTATTTTTCTATCTACAGTACAACTGTATAACTAATAGTTTTCTAGTGGATAACTTTTAAGGTCACTACAAACTTACAATAATTAGTTAATTTAGATTAATCGTAGCTAGAAAAGAAACCATTTGTGCATTATTATCGATCAAATCTAAATCAAAAGTTAATCAGATAATGAAAAACCGGGCCTTGCTATTCAATAATTAGAGCCATTCCTTCGAAAGCTTTGCGAAGCATTTAAATTCCGTTCTCACGTATATTTACATAACGTAATTGTTTTTCTCAACACGTGTAACAATCCAGCGATTTCATTGTTCCCTCGCAACAATCCATATCATTAATATTCCTTCCTACGAAGTCGTATTACAAATTCACACGTAATTAAAGTTTACAAACAAGTTCACGCTGAGGAGTCGAGAATGTCCCAAGTGGTATCTCTCTTAATAATAAAGGCTCGAAAAAAGAAAAAAAAGGGTTAATTGCAAGCGGCGGACGCCGCAAAAGAGAGGAAAGAAAAAAAAGTAGTACTTCTCCACGTGGCCGTGCCACCTGGCACGATATTCTCGTACTCCATGGAACAAAGTGGTCGGTGATTTATGACGCCACCAGCCCGGACCTTCGGACCGGGAATAACGTGTCCCGGACTGATCCGGACAAATATCCCGCGGGTCAGCAGCCGCGTGGCGAGCGTGGCTGGTCGTAGATATATTCGATAGAATGAAAGCTGTACAAAATGCACACCAACACACGCACGAAGACACAGAAGGGAGAGACAGAGACGTCACATGTGTATATATATATATATATATATATATATATATATATATATATATGCACACAGTTTATCCATAAAAGTGCGGCAGGTAGAGCCGGCAATCGATATAGCGCAGCGATGCGACTGTATTTTTACATACATAGAGTATCGCGATTGAGCATAGCCGAATCTTCGAATTACCTCGATATTGCGCGATGCTCCCGCGGTTCTGCGAATCCTCGAAATCCACTGCCTCGCGATACCTTCAAATTAATTCCTACTCGTATTCTACTTCACTTTTAATCGATTTCTACCTCCACCCGTGTAGATTGGAATGCAAACCGATGTACACAGTGTCCCGGATATTCCCCGCACGTCCGAGGACATTTGAATTTCCCTGAAAAAGAGCGTAGGTCGAGGAAGTTCGGTTCTAGTACGTCGTGTTTACTGGAAATGCCATTTCCAAAAAATAAAAGGAAAAAAAAAAAGCAGAAACTATTCCGACAAACGATTGAAATGATAAAGAGAGAAAAGTTTTATAATACTTGTCAGGTTTCAAAGGGATCTATTTCGAATGCACAACAATCTCTTTCTCTTTTAATAACGTAATTGCAGTTACGATAATATCACTGCGAATGTGAAACGTAATAGGTAAGCTAATAAACCGAGCTTGAGACACCCTCTATACGCAGATACAGATTGAATTCTTCCTTTCAGTTCCGAAATCCTATTACTCCTGGCTGTTCTCTTATCTATCTTATCGTAATCCTCGCATTGTTAAATCCGCGAATCCTTCAAACTTACCGCGAGATACTATACAGGACGAGAAGAAAAAGTTCGAGTCATGCAATAGCCTGATCTGCGAAAGGTCTCCAGATAAATTTCAAGCAGAAAAAGTGCCAAATTGACACGACATTAAACGGAAATATGATGGTAGAGAGAGGATATCGAATTTCGATCGTCGTTCGTGCAATTATTGGAATTCATCGAAATTTAATTCTCAAATTGCCTTCTGTTAGGTAAACGTCAATATTTCGATTGAGATTATCTCTACAAAATATGTAGCACCCGCAGAATTTCACGGACAATTTGACAGAATTAACCGAGCATCGGCAGTGCAAATGTTATGCGCTGTTAAAAAATTCACGAGGGGCACCTCCATCGATATATGTTTAAAAACGTTAGGATAGATTAAAATTAAGATTATACTTGGAAACATTCCTCATTAGTCGAGTGAGCACGGAAGATTATAGACACAAACACTAATTTCGCGATAATTAATTTTCTAACGGCTCAATTACAAAAGGAAAATTAGACAGAGAGTAATTAATTTTATAAATTGACTGAATCTATTTTCAACTTTCTCAGAAGGATTTCATTGGAATTAAATTAAAAGTTAACTATTCAATATAAAATTCTTTTGCATTCACTTGCGTGTCTGATTATAATCGCTTTCAAACAATCTCCATTAAAGAGATTCGTTTCGATTCTTCGATATACATAATTCTCCAATGATATCAATGCATCTACTCCTTGTAATTGTCTCTGCAAGACCGATATAAATCACTTCGTCAAGCATAGCGATAAAATGGCAGAATACAATATTTCAATGTAATGATGCATTAAGGGAATTTGTCAGATTGCAAGGATCGACGATGAAAGGATTAAAGTTCGGGAACGAAGTAAAGACAAACAACGGAGGCAGCGAGTAAATTGAACACGAAAAGTGCTTCTCGGACTTGTCGTAATTAGCTTATCACCGCTGATAACACCGGAATTTTCTTCGGGTAGGTTCACGTCTTAATAATGCAGCGGCAGGCAATAGAGCAAGTAAAGATAGATGCGAGCGTCATATACCGATCAAACAGCAAACTCGCTTGGCGTGTTTCGCATAACTTTAGGAAAACTCACCCGAGATACGCGGCACGTTCGGTGCTTTCGCGAAAAGTCCGCGACTTCAGCTCGGCGTCTCCCGCGAGATCGCCCCGAGCAATCTTGAAGAGCTTCGTCGTATCAGCCGCGAATAAAAAACATCGATATGCGTTGCGAACAAATTTGAAAGACACTCAATTTGAAAAAAAAAAAAAAAAAGAAAAAAGGAATGACGTTTCAATTGGCTTAAATTAATTTATTTATTTGTCGAGGGACAAAGTTACAGAATTGTCAAGTTCCCTCCCCCTCCCGCCATTTCTTTAAATGGTGTTTTTACCGCTTTTTACGGCTTCAATCGATGGGACTCGTTCTAAAATCGATTGAGATCTCTAGAACTTTTCAGAAAGCAGCGAGAACTCTGCTAACTTTTTTTTAAATTTTGAATAAGTACTATGCTAACTCCACTGATGTGAGGGACAGTTGAAATTAAATGAGTTTAAGTTGATTAACTAACTGACGTTAAATTATTCGATTATTTGCAAAAAGTAAAGTACTTTAATTATAAAGCAAATTCAAATTGTTAGACTGATTTAAGTGTACATTTGCTCTAGAAATATTTCCAGAAAATAGAGAAAAATATAAAAATGCTGCACGACCAATCTTTTTTCATTTGCATAACGTAATTTTTTTATTTGCGTAAAAAATAATACAAAGCATGAGAGAGAAACTGTAAAAAAAATAAACATCAATTAATGAGAACCCAGTTTAATTAAGTAGAATGAACTAAAAAAAAAAAACAAGCTCGAAGCCGTTCTAATTATTATAAACTAATTTATTAATCAATACTATGTTTCGTGATTGACAGTTTCAATTTTCCTACAGTAGAAGATAAAGAGTTTTTTTCGCCAATTAAATTTCATCACGTGTAAAATTCGATACAAATACGTACACATGGCACTAGTAAAAGTTGAATATAGATAAAATTATTTATACAAGTCTCTACATTACTTCGTAAATAATATATTTATAAGGCGATAAGAAGTAATTCACGTACAATTTCAATGTATTTATGAAGAAAGTTAGCTGCACTTTACATTTCAATTGTTTGCGAATCATTTCTGATATCGCCTTATAAATGTATTACTTACACACTAACAATCAAAGGCTTATATATGTATAAGTAGATTCGATTTATTCTCGTAGTTTCAAAACTATTATTTTTATTTAACCTTATAAAAGTAAAAGAGTTCGTTAGTTTTTATTTTATTTAAAGAGCGTATTTTTACAAAAGAGTTTGGCCACAAGTGTTTTTGTGTTTATCGATAGTAACATATATTTATTTAAAAAATCGAATGTCAGTTAAATCTTATTAAATATCAAAAATAACAATCAACATTCAAACTAGCGAGCTTTAGCTTTGATACAATTTAAGCTTTATGGTTTTTCAGGAATGATGGAAAATCCTTTGGTAGAGTCTTTTTGATATTTAATAAAAAGCAACTAAAACACTTCAGAGTTTATTTTTGTTTTTAATACACTTTACTGTTCAGATAACAAAGTGACATTATTTGTAACATTTGGCATTTGGACGTCAAAATGGGGTTAAATACCTACATCAAAATGATAAATTGATAAATACATAAAGCTTTGTGGCCAAACGTTTTCGTCGACGTTTTTGTCATCCTGTCCTCATCATAGAGATCTCTCTTTCCTCCAGAGTATACTTTAAGATAAATTCCGTAGAAAAATGTGTCGCCCAATCATCTCCATTTTCACCTCTCCAATTATCGATCCGTCTGATAATCGATGACGTCTCGCAGTAGGTTACTGTCGCGATCGCGTTTCGAAGGCTAATGTGACAAAGTACAACTCGCCTATAATACTTGCAGTCTTGCAGGCGAGAGACAACACGACCTCGCGTACAACACGCGAGACAACACGCTGTCCGCCGCAAAAACAAGCATTGCCAGCCCTATTATTTTCCACGAAATGTTTAACACCTTACCTTAGAGATATTCACGTTTCGATTAGACCATTTACTTTCTATTTCGTATCGAATCTATTTCGATGAAAAAGAAATTTTCCTCGATGCAACTGTGACATTAAACTCGCCGAACTGACGACGAGATGGAAGGTTTTAAATACAAACGAGACAGGATCTATGATATGTTACATCCATCTGCAGCATGCATAGTTCCATTACTTTTGATTAAGATAAAAGACAACTCACCGATTCGACGCGCAACAGCGGAGTTGTAACTGCATCGTAGCTACGTTGAGATCTGCAACATATAAAAGGTATGACCTAAATTAGAATGGCACTCGAAATAAATAATATTTTAAGAAAGATTCGTTGCGCGCGTTCGATTTTTCATTTGTCTTTCATTTTTTTTTTTTTTAAGTAAATATTTAATAAAATATATATGTAAATAAAATAATATATTAATAAAATAACTGTATAATTCCAGAAAACGCCTTTATGTACAAGTTGTATCATTTCGAACGAAAAGTTTTTCTCTCCAATCCTATATGAATTGTTCGAGCGATCCAAATTATAACAGCACTCAAAATGAATAACATGAGTGAGCGCAAAAATTCGTGCACGATTTATTATTCAAAATTCAGCAGCTTCGTTAAAAATAAATGAAATTTAAATTTTAAAAAAGAACTTAAAAAAACTAAAATTTCCACTTTCGAAAGGTTACTGTGTTTTTTTCGAGTTTCCACTAGTTTAATAATTTTTACATATAGAAAACGAGCTGGATAAAATTGGAAATTTTCTCCTCACTTGATGGATCACCAAAAAGAAATTTGCAAAAATTTTCGACTTCTAACGCGAAAGTTTAAAGGTCTTATTTACAAAATTGCATTTCAAAAAGATTCGTAAGATTTGTTGTTGCTGAATTATCGCTGCGATTAAATAAAAGAAAAAAAATTTGACATTTCGTTAATAAAAGTCACCGTAATTCAAAAACGAACTCTGAACTTTGCTTCATCGAACAGAATAATTGTACACAATTCGAGTAAAACACGAATTTACGTTCCGAATTTACATTAAAAAAATGTTTATTAATCAGACACAAAGTTTCACACTCGCCCAATATTTTCAGAAATATTTCTTGCGGACGTTACATTTTCTTATTTGTATCTCTCCTTCAAGTGAATACTTGATAGAATAACTGTCGTCTTCTCGTAAAACTAATAACGTTCCGAACGAAGTTGTTCTCTCCAATTCCTGCGAACCGTTCGAATAAGCGATCCGAGAGAACGATAAAGCTCGCGAAGAACAAATAGTACGTAAGCAATAATTTACTTACCGCGAGGTTGCTCCGCCGTTGCCCGACGCCACCCAGGCCTCCTCCTCCTCTCCGATTTCCTTCGCCGTTGCTCCTTTCATGCACCGACGCCACCAACACCATCGACGCGACGCCCGTTTTCACTCGATGAAAAAGACGGTTTATTCAATTACGGTCGCACTTTACACGGCACTCCCGATGTTGACCGTACGCGACGCGTACTTCGTCGTTACAACCAGTTACGACGCGACCGCGACGGAAGAACATCGCGGGGGAAAAAAAGGTTGCACTACGTTACGCGCGAGACATTTACCGAGTTAACACAACGGAACAAACGGTGGAGAAAGGGAGTTTGAAAATTGTGCGGCCAACTTCGCGCTAATGACGCAATCAACGACGCAACGCTATCTGCACTTTTCGAGCGCACAAGGGGTCTGCCACTGCACCGGTGTACACTTTCGAAACTTGAAGTGAGATAGATATACGTTTGATAAAGCGGGAAAGAGACTTCTAGAACAGTCTAGTGCGGGAACAGAAAACAGACTGAAGGATCATCGGAGTATATATACCTATATGTACACGCACCGGGGGAATGACCTCCCTTCGTCACCGAAAAGTCACACGTACGTATTAAGCTATACATTATAAAAACAAACCTGCGTCCTAGAAGGTTTTTCTTGCGAATTCGCTACGACGTCACTTCTAAGAAGCAGACGCGGCTTTTAATATCGAATGAAAATCGCTCCGTATAAATCACGCACCGGCTGAATGACCTCGCTTCGTCACCGAAAAGTCACACGTACGTATTAAGCTATACATTATAAAAACAAACCTGCGTCCTAGAAGGTTTTTCTTGCGAATTCGCTACGACGTCACTTCTAAGAAGCAGACGCGGCTTTTAATATCGAATAACAGTCGCTCCGTGTAAATCACGCTTTTCTGAAAACGCGTAGGGGGCGGGGAGCGCGAAGTGAGAAAGTAGTGGGGGGGGGAGGGAGGGGAGACGCTCCGATAATCTGTCGTTAGCGCAAAGCGTACGATTGAGAAAGTGTAATTGGACGTGATTTGACGGCTCCCGGTGTTCTCTCGCTCGCCAATATGAATAATAATAGTTTTATTGTGCACAAAATGTTGTAAGTGTGTGTAAAAATTTTTAATTCTGAACACTACGTAAGTATAATTTTGAGACTCATAGTTATAACAGCTTTGCATGCATTTCTAAATTTTGACAGTGTCCAAATGAAATTAATATTTTGTATCGCGAGATTGCAAAATTAAATTTACAGTTAAATATACAATAGGAACATATAATAAAGTAAATTAAAAAAATATAATGTAATGCCACACTGTTAAAAATGTTCTTAAATTTCATTAGCTTTTAAGTTACACGATTTGAACTTAATTTCATGGCATTACATAAAATTTAATGTATTTATAATTAAAAAGTGTATATTTGTACATAACTACTGTAACTTAACTTTTTAATTAAATCATTCATTACTTTGAATTTCGTTCATAATCACGAGCTTCATTTACGTGTAAAGAAAAAGCTCCTGGTTACATTTCTAACAGTGCAGGGGACACCATTCCTGCCGATGCGAGTACGTAGTGTAGAGTGAGAGCAAAAAGTATTTGTACAAAGAAATTTATTATAAAAAAAGTCTTTGTAGAAAATAAACATTAATTAGCAATTTTATATTGTACAATGAATACATTCTGTTCTAACACAAACAAACGAGCTACGCATGTATTCCTGATTTTAGTAGCTAAATTTCTCGTCTGTACAAATACTTTTCGAGCATTCAAACAATACAATTTTTAATTTCCGCTTATTTTTCGAATGATATATTTTGTATAATTAATACACATCATTTTGGTATATATAAGTATATTTAGGAAACATACAGTCTATTTTATTCTTTATGAATAAATTGTTAATTATCCAACGAGAAATATCATTAATTAAACGTCGAATCGACGTGAAATTGGTGTTAAAATCATCGAATTTATATCGATTCGACATCAATTCGATGACTCATTTCTCGCTGGATAATATTTACTTTTTAAAAAGTAAAGTTTTTTTAAGAAATATTTTCTCTGTACGAATACTTTTTGTACTCACTGTACATAGGCCGGTAATCCATTCTTATTTTAAGACTGTCTTAAATAATGTCTTATGACAAATACTCTGTGGCCGATCGATTCTTATATTTAAGATTGTCGTAGACTGTTAGGAACCAATCAACCGCATTTATAGCATTTCTTAGACATTATAATTATGGCTGCATTCGGAAACGTCATCCGAGTATCATCTTATCCTTGTTTAACATTGACTGCGTCCAATGGACTCAACAGTTATTGAGTGCAGAGCACTCGCTGCTATTGATATATTCTTCCAGATGCTAAAATGCTGATTGAATGATCTTAAAGAATACACTAATAATAACAGCGAGCGGTCAACTGGGATGATATTTTCGAACGCAGCCTAAGGCGATCTTAAAATAAGAACGGACTATAAAAACCGGTGATTGGCTTATGACATCTCAAGACTTTACAAAATTGTCTTAAGGAGGTTCTCGCGTTTGATGAAATATAAGAAAAGTCTATAATATACATATAATACAAAAGTTAATAATATCAATAGTATCTAGAAAAAATTTCATTGACCTTTAAAATATAAATTTTAAATAAAATTTTACATTAAATGTTGAAGGTATACCTTATTCTCTTTTAAACTGAACACTTGCGTATAAGGCAGCAATTTAAAAATCGTTATAATTATAAAGCAAACACTTGAGTTTGTTCTCGTAAAGTTTCATTTAAACTAATCGTGCACTTTACAAGAAATTTATATTATTTTAATCGTTTCACATATTATTATGTCTATTGATTAGGAAATAGCGCGGGAACCTCTTTAAGAATTTACCTTCAATACCGTCCATATCATTTGCTGTAATTCAAAACTGTCACTTTTTTCAATCGTTTACAACAAAAGAACGAGAACACAAGAAAAAAAGAAGGAACTTACTTCAACAGGTTTTTTTCTCTATAATAATCAATGATTGTTACAACACAATTGCATTGAAAATTAATTATATTATAATGAAATAAATATATATATGAAGACATTGAAGAAGGAAAGCAAAGATACAAAAAAATGTGCAAGCAAAATATGTATATTCAAACTTATTTTCTGGAAAACTCTTCGTTTTTTGCAAGATTGTGTCATATATAATATAACAAATGTAAACGACGTATACACGTACTTTTCTCGTTATGACTCAAACTTAGGGACAATTATTATCCCGCTTTACGAAATAATACATTGTCTTTCCGACGAAGAAATGTACGGATTAATATCAAGGATAAATGTCGCCAAGGCGAACAGTCCGAAAACGCGATTTGGTCGTTTATACATACAGTGAGTGCAAAAAGTACAGAGAAAATATTTTTAAAAAAAACTTTGATTCTTAAAAAAAAATTATTAATATTAAATATTATTCAGCGAGAAATGAGTCATCGAATTGATGTCGAATCGATAATTTCAACACCAATTTGACGTCGATTTGACGTTTAATTGACCATCACTTTTTGCTGAGTAATCAACAATTTATTCATAAAGAATAAAATAGACCGTATGTTTCTTAAAATTATATTATATGTCAAAAATATGTATAATTATAGAAAATATATCACCTGAAAATTAAAAATTGTATTGTTTGAATGATCGAAAAGTATTCGCACAATCGTGCTTTTCAAATCAGGAATACATGCGAAACTCATTTGTTTATGTTAGAACAGAATGTATTCATTGTATAAAATTGCTAATTAATGTTTATTTTCTAGAAATAAAACTCTTTTATAAAAAATTTCTTTGTGCAAATACTTTTTGCACTCGCTGTATATTATCGACTGTATTTACGCGATTAATTTCCGATGGATTTTAACGAATTGCCTGATGCACGAACGTCGGATCGATATTATGCAAACGACGAGTATATATTGAAATAGGGGATCATACAATTGTGACTACATTTACTGATGAACATCGCAACGACACGCCGATCATCTCAGATACGACATTATTGACCCGCTGCGTTGAGAGTTGCCAATAATTGTACGGTTTTCATCCGGATTACAAAAGTCCAAGATTTGACGCTCAATCAAATCGGACATTACACGTCCAGTGTGTGTTTTAAATATATCCAGTTAATAAAATGAAATTTACATCATGAAGACAATATATAAACAGTATTTTCAGTGATACTTCCCCATTTTAAGCGTCCAGTATAATAGTCTGTATCCTAGATTTATATCGGAAATTTTGTTTTTCTTACTAAAGTAAATTTTTATTACTGAACGTGACGTTTTATATATATTTGTTAAAAAATATATACATATTTTATTTCAATAAATGTCAAAACGTTTTTCGTTTTAACATATTGTCGTTAAACGCGTAAAATGTTTTAACAAACTATTTATAACAGATGTTAAATGTCATATGAATAAAACAATTTAATTTTGCGTTTCAATAATATTATGTATATATATTTTATATTTAAATATTAATAATTTATTATTTTATTCAATCAAACTTTGTTTTCAAAATTATTGGAAAATAATAAAATAGTAACTAATTTTTCATTAAATTTTGTATTCAATCTAGCTTTATAGATAATCTACCTGATTATCATTTCGTCCGATTTTGTCCAGTTAGATTTTCACTTCGGAAAGAGGAAATATTCGATAATTTGGACTTTTATTATACTTAAATATAGCAACCCTAATTGAGATACGAGTAATTGTTCGAAAATATACAGGTGTGTAACGTCAAAATGATGTTAAAATGAATCGTAAATGTTTGAAAAGTGAAACAAATATATATAATAAAGCTCAAAAGAATCTATCAGTGAAAAATGTAAAAAAGCCCATCAGAGCCTACATCAGCTATTCGGATGCACAAAAATTCTTTATTTTTCGTGTGAATGTAACAAAACAAATAAAATATACGTTTCAACCCTTCAATTCGGGTCCTTATCGATACAAGATATAAATCGAAATTACATAATTAACGCAAATTCAAAAAAGTGACTTTTAATGATCACAGCAGATCTTTGCAGTCATTTTGACATGATTTTGATGTCACAATGATAACTTGTTATTCCGCTTGAGTTAATATTTATACTTTTCATAGAAAAATATGTTATTAAATAAATATATGTTGTTATTTAAACAATCGTTTCATATGACTAAGTTGTTAGTATTCATTTTTATATGGAAAGTAAATGTTAAGTACACCTTTCTCCAATTTCAAACTTGTATTTCCGGATCGGTGATACATCCTTATAAATCGAAAGCAGGCGGTTTACGTTGGAATTAATAAAAAATTCACAAAGCGCGCAACGAGGAAGTCAAATTTAAATACCGATAAAGAATGAACTATTGCTTAAACTAACTATCGATAAAATGACATGAATTTACAATTTCGAATTTATAATTCCTCTCTTCTTCAATATAGGCTTTGAACAGACAAGTCACGCGAAATACTATGCAGTTGCATTGAATGCCTGCGAGTCGTTGTACAAGGAGGATTGGAACGACCAATCCTGCGGCCGTTAATTAGTTGGTGTTGGTGCCTCGTCTTGATACTCACATTAATATTCACCGCAATCGCGTTGTGAAGGGAAAAGAGAAACATGACGGAGCTTGTACAAGCACAACATACAAGCAAAAACAGTGCCA
Organism: Trachymyrmex septentrionalis; assembly: GCF_001594115.1. NCBI lineage: Eukaryota > Metazoa > Arthropoda > Insecta > Hymenoptera > Formicidae > Trachymyrmex > Trachymyrmex septentrionalis. The sequence goes on from NW_017305462.1 coordinate 632,811, forward strand.
AGGCCGCGCGCGCGTTAGCCGACCCGTTTTCTATCGCTTTGAAAAATTTCATATTTTCCAAAGTAAATTCACACCGAACGCATGCACGGTACTCGAATTTCGAATTGGTTTTTCGGCGAACCAGCTAGTGTCCCGAAATTTCTGCCTCGTTTCATTGCAATCCAACGTTTACCCGAGATAACGATTCATTCCACTCGATCAAAATTCCGTTTCGTTTATAGATAGGATAACGCAACGTTATCCTCTTGATATCAAATTTGAAGTTGGTAATCGATATTAAGTAGTCGATATTAAGAATTGTCAATATAATCAGTAACAATCGATATTAGTTATTATTTCAGTGTGTGTAATATCAATGAGTAAGAAGCAAAAAGATCAGATTATTTTGACAGCAAAAGTCAATATCGTCTAAGCTAAAGTCAAATCGATAACAGAGATAATTGCTGCTCTAATTCTGCACGGTATTATTAGCTCGGAAACTATTGCGGTCGAATCCCGACGTTTTCTTGTTAGGATTGTTTAAAGTATAATTAATATCCAGAATATGCTACTAAAATATATAGGGACTAAAATATTTTGTATTGATATTAAATTATATATACTTGTATATATATATATATATATATATATATATATATATATATATATATTTT
>NW_017305462.1:633563-657547 GCF_001594115.1 Trachymyrmex septentrionalis
AAAATAAGAAAAGTGGCACATCCAAAAATTAGCAATTTGTGAGTAAAGCATTAAAGAAATTTGTTTAATATTCTTTTTAAATTGGAACAACGTTTTAATTAGGATAGTGCACAAGTACATGCACTCTCTTTTCATGTTATACCTACTTTTAATTATAATTATATAATGTGTTCTTTAACTCTTTGAGTGAGAGTTTCTCCTAACAAAGAAACTTGAAAATCTCGTTTTCTAAGGATTTTTAAACTCGCTGAATTTAATATCTGTCTTCAGAATTGTAAAATTCAAATTCCGGCAAAACAATCTGGTTATCGTGAAATTCGATTTTCAGGAGGCTCTTGATATCGCTGAGTTTGAATATAGTCTGAAAATGTCGAATTTCAAATGGAAATTGGTACCTTCAATGAAAGAGGATCTAATGTCACAGGCTCATAATCAGAGTTAGAGGAGTCAGTTTGGAAATTAGTACTAACTGTGTGTGTTTGCATAGCTGAGAAACTAATGAGTTTCAAATCGAGCAAAATTAGAAACTTGACGTTTGTAATTAAAAATTCTCATAAAACTTTCGTAAAAATCCAATTATTTATTTTCGTTTGCCACATTTCGGACCCACCGTTTAAAATTTTTTACTTTTGACTTTGATTCAAATAAAACATATTGTTAAATCATTCCATAAGCCAAATGTCGTAAAAATCGGACGGGTAATTTACAAGATAAAAAGTAACTCCGAACGAGGTCGATCGGCTGTCCACAAAGAGTTCAAACTGTCATAAGTTTTTAAAATACGAACGTCGTTGCAGTCTTGATACAAAGTTGTGTAAATTTCTTTCTTTACCAAAGTTGTGACATTTTATCATATAAGCAATGTGTCGAAAAAATATGTCGTTTTTCCACAAAAACGTGAATAATGAAAAAACTCTACAATCGATTTACTCTGATTACCTCAAAAATACTTAACTTACTGTCACTTTTCTACCAACGTAGCAATATATACATATTTACTTTCCACGTCCATTAATATCCACGTAATAAATTTCTGTTTAACTTTTACACTCTCGTCAAATTTAATTTCCCGAAAAAGCTTTTCGTTTTCAATTCCATATATAAAGACTTATCAATCGTACAAAATAGATGAACAATTAATTTATGATTCCGAAAATTCCGCGGTTTTTTTTTTTTTGACATTTTAATCAAGCCATTAAGGATATGTCGCTTAAATAATGAAGTTCAGTTTAGTATATCTCGTATTTTTCGTTATTTCCTCTGCGGGTTGAACAAATATATTACGCTGCAAATGAAATATGCATATACAATAATATGCCATAGTTACAAATAACGTACATACATGAATCATAAGTAGGTGCTTTCTTTAGAAATAAACGACGTACGCTACGCGTGCAAATCTCCTGGGACGACTGACGATTTTGCAAGCAGTCAGAATCACGACGGAGTATACAGAGACTGCATTAATAACAGCGAAATATTAGATCGTCGTATACACGGTGGATAATCCGGCGGCGTACATGAATATGCAGTTTCTGGGGGCTGCACGGCGGGCACGAGACGGTAATTTCGTTCGACACGCGGAGTTGTGTTAATCCCTCGTTCCTTCGTGCATTAACCGCCTCTGTCGTTTCACCAGCAGGGTTCTACGCTTTCGGTACTTTCATCTCTTCCTCGGGGACACGATCTTTATACGGAACGCACGGAACACCCTCCCCCACGCAACGTTTTCACGACACTGCGAAATTGAAATAACCTCTGTCAAAGAGAGGCTTAGTTAACAGGTTAAAGGTTAATCATTACTGTCTCGTATACTTAAGGGAAACCTTTGATCCCTTAAACGACTTTCCCTCGTTTAACTCGTTCCAATATCCGAAAATTAATATTGTCGAAATATTTTGAAGAGATAAATTAAATCCTAATCTTAATTAAATCTTAATTTCGTTTCAAATAAGCGGGATCTTTATTAAGATTTACACCATTAACTCTCCCTCTCTCTCTCTCTCTCTCTGAGTTTGGAACATACCAGAAAATGATACCGCGAAATCGAGTTGTCCCGAATAGGAAATTCTAACTAAGCGTTTAATCTAAAATTGTTAAGATAAGATTTTCTTATTAAAAACTAAATCTTTATTCTGCGAAATTCTTAGTGAAATATTTATATCGCTGGAGGAACAGCTGTGAAGAAGATTACAGAGCGAGTATATTTATTACTCATTAATTACGCGCGTAAAATGATTAGCGAGTAACCTTTGGCGGAGAAGTTTTACAGCCGGAAGTTGCTCGACAAACTAAACTTTTTGCGCGGCCACGTCCGCTAGAAGTAAAACGTTTATTATAACGAAGAGTGGGCGTATCAATTATGGCCTTTGGCAGCTTGCAAAAATGAATAATTGAAAAAACCCGAGAGCATCAGTTGAGACTCGAATAACAGCTCTACAAAGATTAATTATTAAACAAAGTTTAAAGGTCGCGAAAAAAAAGAATGAAATCACTGTAACATCGATCTCGAGATAACAACTTTCTATTTGTGATAACATTACCATTTCCACATATCGTACCAGACAGACAAGAGAAACTGAAAATTTAATATCGAATGGCCCCGAATTACCTCGAATGCAATCTAGTGAAGATTAAAGGAAAATTACCGCGCTCTTTATGAAGTTTACTTAATAAATTACGCATATAAATTGCTTGTCTATCGTTATCATACATGTCGGAAAGCTGTACATTGATTGTCGTCTCGATGTAATATCGTACCAAGAATCCGAGTAACATGTACGATCAATAATAATTTAATCTTCGCATACCAATGTTTAATCTCTAATGTTTAAGGCACAGTCGAATATTTGAAGAAGTATTTAATATTAAACAAAGGAAAAATCCCACAACTACGTCCACAAATTACATTTATATCCTTATAAATTTCATAATACTTAATATGTAGATTTGAGTCAAACGTCTCAAATTTCGATTGAAAAACTGACTTATGAGATACTTTTGAAATGATCAATTTATTCGTATTGTGTTCACGTATCGCATCCACTTTCCTACTATATTTTGGTTTAAATAGAAAAATTGTATGCGAAAATTAATTTCCCCCAAAAATGTATGTACTTTCTTTTTTAATATGAGTACATAAAAATTTTAATTGTTATATTAATTCCGTTACGTCGATACGCATATCCCGATGTTAAAACCCGTTTAATACGAAAAAGTATATTCGGCGATACGCTATTGCGCATAAATAAAATACCGCGCGGACGAATCGGTCGGGATAATTGAAATTTATCTCTCGGCGAGCCAAGGTGCCACTAATTGAGCCAGGATTTAATTAGCCGCGTTCCAAGCGAGCAAGACTCATTCGCCGTTTTGTTTCGCAGGATACTTCCCGCTGCCGTCGGTTTATTGCCTCGCCTGGATTTGCCTCGACGTGCTATTCTGCACCGCCAGCATAATGCATTTGTGCACGATAAGCGTGGATCGCTATCTAAGCCTGCGCTACCCGATGAAATTTGGACGCAACAAGACGAAGAAAAGAGTGACGCTGAAGATCACCTTCGTCTGGATCCTCAGCATCGCGATCAGTTTACCTCTGAGCTTGATGTACTCGAAGGTGAGCCGTCGCATTTCCGATTTCTTTTATCTCGTTCGTCCGCGAGAATTATTTTATTAATCAAGGTCTCCTTTTAGCTATCTTCTTTTCATCTTTCTTTATCTTCTACTCTTCATTATGTTCTCGCGGATATTAGGTGAATAGATGAAGACAGTTATTGGTAAAACTTTACTACTCTAGTCCTCTTTCTCATCCTTATATTAATAATTCAGGCGTGTCTGAGAGAAAAGTGCCATTTTTTTAAATTTTTCAGAAGGAAAGGAGAATTTATTTTCATTTGAAAATTATCTTTAAAAATTCTACAAAAAATTACTGTAATAAGTAAAAATATGAGCAATTAATTTTTTGCAAAAACTTTTAATTAAGCAATTCTACAATAAAAAGAATCGTGTTAAAATTGTTAAAATTTCAAAACGTTGTTAGTCCAGGTAAAAAATGCAAGCCAAAACGTTTGTAAATTCAAATAAGAGTAACAGTTGCACAAATGGATTTATAACGTTTTAAATTGTACTAGTCACTTTTCTCCACTTCTAGCAGCACTTTTCACACTAAATATTAGTGTGTGACACATACACTATTACAACCTATTCATACAATAAAATGAATTTTCACAATATCGGCTCTTACAACGTTTCGTCGTGGCACGCCTCAATTAATTAAGTCCGCATTCACACTTTACTTTTATCGACAAATATGCGCATTTATTTCTGAAATTCTACAGTATAAATATAAACTGTATGCGGACTTTAACTTTTAATTTGTAATTATTAAATTAAGTTATGTATCAATTTTTTTTTTCTTCAAAGTAAAATGTCCCGTATAAAGAAATCTTTCTTCGTTTGTTCTCACGAACATTAAATAAGTAGACGAAGACAATTATTGGTCAGACAAATTTTATTACTCTCGTTCTCTTTCTCATTCTTACTTAATAATTAAGAAGAAATTATATAATGAACAAACATTATCTGTCTCGTGTATGAATAAAGTTTCGTGCAAAAAGAGTTTATTTTATCTACCCTTACAATAGAAATTACTAATGTTTTTAATAGCACCGTCAGTTAAGGGATTTTATTTATTCCATTTTATTCCATCCCGTGCAAATTTTTTACTTGCTCCATATTCTAAAAAATTATATACTGAGAGAGAGAGAGAGAGAGAGAGCGGGGGGGGGGATATGAATACACGAGCAGATTACAACGGCTAGAATGTAACTGCGATAGTTTTTTGCTACACATACATACTTCTGTACGTGAACATCCTACTCAATTTTCCATAACGACTAAAAGATTGCGAGGTTTCGCCCGTAAAATCCCTCTCAGGTGGCAGACGCGAATCTCGATAGCCGAAAGTTTATCGCTGTTTGCGGGAAACGTCGCTCATCGATCATTCTCGGATGCAGGATAGGAGCAGGATGGATTTATACAGGTACTATACATCGCGTCGCCGTTTTTCATCGGCAACGTCCCCGTGTCCGGAAAGGAGGAGGACCGACGCGCGTCGCGATATTCCATATTCTCTCGCTTGTGAGTGAGAAATTAACGCGGCATGAGATGAAGCGACGCTGTATTATGAAACAGTTGTCCGCCAGTTTTGGCATACGCGCCCCCCTCGTAAATTCCCGACTAACCCTTCAACCGGCTGTCGTTTCAATGCGGCTTTATGCCACAACCGTCCCCGAAAATCGCGTTAAATGTCACAGCCCAAATACCGAGCCTTCATCATTGCTAAATAATACACGCAGCGAATGTGCAATTTAAATATTGACCCGCTATTTTTTTTTTGTTTTCGTTTAGTTTAATTTGAAGTAATTATTTTACAGCTCAATGCACATCAAAGGCGTATGTTAAAATGAGGCCAATTTCTGCCTAAAAGGATGTAAACGAAAGGAATAGTATTTATGTATATTTCTGGGTGTGATAAAGTTATTAAAAAGTTTCAAAAGAATTCAGCAAGAATATCAAAATTTGGATAAATACAATACATGTTTGTCAAATCAATTATCAAAGTGTTCCCCAAATGTTATGAACTTTTTAATAATTTCATCGCATCCAACACTATTCCTTTCACTTATTTGCCTTTTTAGGCAAAAGTAGGTCCCTTTTTACATCTTTTGTTTTATTCTTCATCTATTTTTAATCGCCATTACATATTCTTTTCGTTTTTACACATTTTCTATTTGCGTCAAGAGTGTTTAAGTAAAGTAAAAAATAATATAGTACACCCCGGGATGTAGGGAGGAGATTCAACTAGCTGCGCGCGACAACATAGTAATTATACATGTCGCCTTTAATTTTCGCGAATGAAAACATGACTGCAAATTCCGGTGGAAAATGCCAACGTTATGGGTTTTCCGGGGATGGATGTAATGTGTACACGTCTAACAGGTTATTTTCTTACCTCGAGCGTGTTCATCGTCGTAGAAGCTGCCTCGGCTTGCAAACTGCTCTTGCAAATGTGCAAACTACTTTCGTTTCACGACGACGCGAGAGAGACGAGACGAGACGAGACGAGACGATAAGCACTGCCGCATCGACGAGTTTGTCGGGCGAGTTTCAGCAACTTTACAACACCATTTACTAGCGCGTTTCATGCCTTACTTGGGTATTGATCCAAATTTTGCGGCCGCCATATACTCATTCAAAATTCCATCCAACACCCGGAGTGAAATTTGTGTCCGACGCCGTGAGGTGACAAAAATATCCCATCCAATTGTATATACGTGTACTCCTTTACATTGTGAATTCATTTATTTTAAACACGCCAACCTAGATACAAAGCAATCAATATCCAAATTAGGAAGATCGAATAAATAAAAAAAAAGTCTTCAGTGTAGAAATTTTCGTATTCTGAATACCTTCAATTTTTCAATCTGCACATTTTTATCAGTATGAATTTCTATCAGTATGAATTTCAGAATTTCCGTAAAATTGGACGTCAAAATTTTGAAGTTTGTGAAATTGATGGAACTTTTTTATTTTCGCAGACTTTGATGTCACAAGTTTTTAGATCCACTGATTTTTGACACATCGTTTCCTTACATCAAATGTAACACAACTAAATAATTTTCATATTATTATCGTGAATGAGTTAAACATTACTCTGTTAATTATTAAAAATGAACTAATTCATTTTCATTAAAAAGTTGTTAAAATTGTCACAACCAGAAAAGGGTGATTTTTTTTAACTCTCCAACTGCAACCTGTTTTTTTCTTTTTTTTACTGTCCTAGACTTTCAAAAATGTGGAAAAATTCAACGGTTTTTCAACATCTCTATTACATTATCAAATAGTTTTTAACAAGATACTTTTTAGGGAGTATTCCGCTCTCTCGTATTTCGAAGAAATATGAAAATGAAATTTCGCTCGTTTCGAGAGAGAAACTTCAAAATTAATATTTGATCGCATTAAAAAAAAACAAGAATACATTCTTTCTTTCAAGAACATATTCTTTTCGCCAATATTAGTTGATTAGTCAATAATTTCTTTTCAATCATCAATATTGAAGCAAACGATATTATCTCTAAAATATTCCCACCTTTATATTGTCATTTAGAAATTTTCGTAAGATTTTTTTTTTTTTTTTTTACTTTTCAAACCAGGATTTTCTCTAGAACGCGGTTTTCTCATCGATTCGTAATGCAAATAGCAAATTCTTGAGTTCTCGATTTCCCAACGCTCCCTTCTTATTTTGAAAAACCAACGTGGAAAATGAAAGGGCGTGACGACGCATCACTTCCAACGAGCCACTCTCGATTCTCACGAGACCTCACGTCGAGCGTTATCGACTGACGTCGAGCGGAATTCGCACCTTCCGGGAACACGTGTGGCGGATATACACGTGCGTGGGCTGCAATCCTGCAACCAGAGGATGTCCATCTCCTCATCTTCTTTCCTCCTGCCTCACCTCCCCACTCTTACAGTCTCTCACCGACGGGACGTTATGACCCACGTTCGATCAAGGCGAATGCGACAGCCGGAGAAGCGGAACACGAGCTGACCATTATGGGCGACAGGGACTGAAAGCGGAAGCGTATTTCAAGGAAGATTCATGTCTACGGGGTGACCCGTAAGCTCCGCGTCAAACTTTAACGATGAGCACAATGAATTATGGAATGTATTGTCTCGCGGAAAGCTCCGTGCTAACTTTCAAAATAATGTGCTCGAGCAGACGTATAAGGATGAGACTCGGCGATCGTGTCCGCAAATCTAAATTATTAATAAGTGATTTACAGGAAATAACGAGGAGTTGTCACAGAGGAGTGCTGACAATCCATTTATTTACTGGCACTACGCCCTGCAAGAGTAATTTCAGCGAAATTGCAAAAACAGTAAGAGTGATATTATTGATAAAAATTGATTGTCTTCTCCTCTCCTGCGAATATAAAACAAATAAAATACATGCATTATTTCATTAATATCTTATCCTTTCTGTAAAAATCTGTAAATAATAAAAATCGTAATTCATTCAACATATTGTTGATTCTTTGCTTAAAGACTTAATTAAGCATAGTGAATTATGAAACGATCCCTTTGATGTGTAATAATATTTTATTACGGTTTTGTTGGTAGAAAAAAATTGGGACATATATAAAAGTAAACATTAATTATTAGTTCAATCGGAAATATAGAAATGATTTACAATTAATTCGTTCTCTATAAAAATGTAACTCATCAATACATAATGTATATGTAAAATAACGAAAGGGTCATAAGAAAAGGGTTTATCAATTTATTTACAATCAAGGCGCAGTAATGTATGAATTATTTTCATCATATTCTTCCTCTCTTTATTTTTGCTAATAAAAATTAATTTCTAGAATTAAAAAAAGAAATTAAATACGTTTTGCATTATTCTACAAATTTCTATTCATAGCTTCGTAAATAATTAAATAGACGAGCCGTTCATTAATCTTCTTGATTCTGCTCAGGAACCTAATTAAAGAGTTATAAGGTAGGAGACTAATAACATGAGACAACGCAACGGCTTTATTGCAGCTGGCAGAGTATTCCACTAATTAAATAGACGCACAAAAGGAAACCAAATATAAAAAAGAAACGCGAGAACATTAACAAAAGGTGACGGCGAGCGTATTGCAATGCCATCGCGATGGCGAATAATGGATGACAGGACAACAGGCTGACGCATATTTCCGGCGTTCAATCTTCGGTATACTCAAAGGGCTCGGGTGGCTCAGCTTCCTTCTCTTCCTCCGGCTTCGGTCCAAAGGCTGAAACAAACCGGAAGTACTCAAGCGCACACCCTACGAGCACCCTACGTACTCGATACTTCGAAACATAAATGGAAATCCTGGCCCGTTCATTTACATGAGTGTACAATTTTGCTTGTGTAAAATTGATCTTTTCTATGAAAATCTGAACAATATTAAAAACATATTATAGACCATTGTTCATTTTTATACACGCAAAATCTCTTGAATTAATCAAGAAAATATTTGAATAAAAGATAAATAAAGTTTCAACAATTAAACTTTCTTTCTCTAGTTTTGAAATCTGGTAATTAATATATAATATCAAGGCGCTCGTCGCCTTAATAAAATAAACAGGCAAGGTTGACGAAACGCTGGCATTACCATCGCGAAACGACGCGATAATCCGCAAACTCTTTAACATCTCTGAAGAAAATACCCGCCGACCGAAAGTCTCAAAAGTATTGTCAAAAAATTAATAAATATCTCGAATATGCCTACTATAAAGTATTATTAAATAATTAACAATGACAATCCCAAAGACTCTCAATCTTTAATAATCATATGAATAGAACTATATAGTTCAAAAATTGTTGTTTCAATTATTCTCATTGTACGTAAAATATAAATTAAAATTACAATCTTTTCTTTACAATGAATTTCTGAAAGAAAGTTTCGAGCAGAAAATAAAAGGATCAATCACTCACCAGCGACGGGCTCGACGAGTTCCTCCTCGGTGTCCGTCTGCATGTGCTTAACCATGACAATGCCACCGATCTGAATATCCTTAACGGGAGTGTAATGGCTACCCTCGACCAGCTGAATGACCTTCAATTGCTGACGTAGAACTCGCGCAGGATTCTGAAGGACCTCGAAACTCGGGTCGGGCTCCTTCTTCTCCTTTTCATCACCGTCTTTCACCACTTTTTTCTCCGGCTTCTCTTTGGTTTCCTTAGCCTCTTTCTCATCCTTCTTCTTCTCATCCTTTTCTTTCGAAGACGATGCAGCTTCCTTTACCTCTTGATGCTCCTTCATCTCCTGCAATTTTTATTTAGTTTGTTCTCTCTTATGTGGCCGAGCCCCGAAATTTATTAGCGTGCTCTTTTCATTCTCTTCGTCATAAATTTGGAATGTAAATCATCACGTTATTAGAATTCTGAGATGGAGAAAACTTTATTAATATTTTTACCAATAATTTGATTCTTTGATAAAAAAAAAAGACGCATAAATCTTTGATAAAAAAAAAAATATTTTATTCTCGTTTACTGAAATTCGAACTTGAAATTCAACAGATGAGAAATTTAAATACGCAATGTATATACTGTAAACAAATGCGCAAAACAAAACAAAACAAAATGCACAAAAATCAAAATATACAATATATAAAATTCAAATCAATCCATTTATAAATCTATAAACGAGAGTTTAATAATAAAAAGACATATATATGATCCATAAATTTGATGAGTTAAACATTCAAAAATTGAAAGAATTAAAAATATCAAAAATTTCTGCATGCAAAAACTTTAAAACGCAAGTGTTTACATTCGACAATTCAAGATATCGTTAAAATAATAACATACAATATAATCATTTACGCTAAGAAAACGTATATCATCTCATAATTATTCCCGTCATTTTTCTTTTTTTTCCATTAATTTTTCATTCAGACAAATTACAAGAGAACATTCTTCGTGAAATTTCCAGACATTTCCTTTAATCACTCACCACTTCCATCTTCTCTATATAAAAATCTCTGGCTTTCCTTTCAGTCTCGCGTCTCCTGGCACGAGCCGCAATGCTAAGGACAGCGGTGGTGACTTTCTCGCGTTCCTCTCTCTTTTTCTCTTCAAGAGGCGCAGGATAAGCATATATGTTTGGCCTAGCGTTTGATTTCATCTCCAATTTAGGCATTTTCAGCTGAGCGTTCAAGGTGATCAGACACGTGGGTGTGAAAGCCAGAGCCAAGCAATGCGCAAGTGGAAACCAGTACCAATACTGAGTGAATACCAGGGCACCGACCACCGCCAACATGTTCGTGTGCCCCGTACGCGATTGTAGAGATACGGTTACATTACGACCACCTGAGAAAATGCGAAAGTCTTCTCGTAGTATTTCACAATTGATCTTCTCATTGATCTTTATTTCTAACTAAGATTCTACTAAGATTCTTTAGCGAAATTTTTAGGGCTCCAAGACATTTAGAGCAACGAGATCTTGTGTTAAAAATTAAAAAAAATTAAATGTTTCAAAATTAGTAAGAATGTAAGTTTAATGACGGATGAAGTAATGAAAATAAAAAATCCAAGTTCTAAAAATTAGGGAATTCGAAAGCACGTGTCCTGTGTAAATACAAATATCAAAATTTTAAGGTGCAAAAGTTGAAAAGATAAATTTCACACTGCTAAAATTTTGTTTTCCAGAATCTGTAATTCAACGATTTATTAAAGTCCACGAATAAAGTTGATCCCTGCATTGTAATAATAAAATTAACAAAATACAGGAAATCCAATGATTCGCAGTTTGTATGCTCAGGAAAGGAATAATTTCAAATTTGTTGGCATATCTATATGCCAATTAAAATTAAAATCACAGACATTCTGTGAGTGTCACGTGCAAGAAACTCTAGAGAAACTTACCGGCATCGATGATCCCTTGCGCCAAAATTGCTCCAAACTTAGCCATCACATCCTCATGTTTGTCTACGACAACCTTAGCGTATAATCCTCGAAAATCTTTAACGCGGGCACACGTGGATTCCGTCTGCTGGATCAGAATCATGGCAGAAGCGATCAGTGCGCCTTGCCTGACGAAATTCACAGGATCATTAGTCATTGGGTCCAACAGAGCGATAGCTTCCTTCAAGCCGGTACCCGCGCAAGCAATGCCCAAGGCCATCGCTGCGCCATATCTCACGTGAGGATTATAGCTCTCCGCTAAGAGAGACACCACACTAGGACATTGCTCCGGAGTCCTGGAACACATGAAAAGAGAACGCGGTGTTAAATTTCCCTTCAAACTTACTTCACTTTTGTCTCACATTCGATATTATCTAATATTATCTAATCTCGTAATAACTTGTATTATACTTTTTATATCTTTCATGTTCATCATTGGCCATATTATAATTTAAAAATTAATATTATATATAATATATTAATTAATTTCTCTTCCTTTTTTTCTATTTTCCTTTCGCAATCTTATTTTTATATTTTTTTTTAAATTTAAGGTAGTCAGTCGAAGCTTACATTTATTTTTGTAAATACATACATATATAATTGTATACTGTAATTACAATTCTTTTTGATCAAACATGTTTTGTACTTAATCACCTTATTTATTGATAATTTAAACTGTTAAATAAATTACGATAAAAAAGTTCATCATCTTTCACTGAGAGAGAACTCTGTAATATTAAATTTAATAAACCATTAATTCTTTTATATATTTTATCAATAAAATGATGTGTTACAGCACGGTATTTAGAAGGTTATGGTATTTAAATGAATGTAGATTCATAAATTTTAATTACGTGATAATTAATTGATAATAATTTGTTATTAATTTAACTGCATCGCCACGCGTCTGGCACACTTGAATATTCACACGAGTTAATATCGAACAATAATTAACAGATCCCCATTTTCTCATTCTGTTTCAGGAAGATGATTCGGTATTGGTGGACGGAGCCTGCCAGATTCCCGATCCTCTCTATAAATTAATTGGCAGTATAATCTGCTTCTATATCCCACTGGGAGTGATGTTGTTAACGTATGCGTTGACAGTAAGATTATTGGCGGAACAACAACAAAATATCGGAGGTACTGGAGCAGGTTGGTCATCGGGCTGGTTAGGAGCTCCTCAAGGTGCCTCTCAAGGTTCATCCATGACAGGTTGGTGCACTACAAGCTTGTTCTCACATTAATTTCCGAAATCTGAATATCGATTCTCACTCTAGGAATCAAAATAATCGAATACATCTCGGTATAAATTACTTTCTCCCTATATTTGACTCCATTTCACTGTAATGTTATATTGTAGAAATATAAATTGAACTTAAACTAAACTTGAAAATTTATTTCTAAATGTACATTTATACAATACAACAGAATATTTAAGAATAAATATTTAATTTAATTTAATGTTTCTAATTAATATAAAAAAAAAATAATTTATTTAATTAAAGACTTGTAGAATAAAAATTCTTCAAGTGTCTTCCAACTCGAATTTTTAAAATTAAAAAGTACGCCTACTCAAGTTTGCCTAAACAAATTTCTACAGTAGAAGCGCTTTTAGAATCGTTATTAAATTTAACAAGTGGTTAAAAAGTATTTTTCTTCCTCCTACACTTTTATTATTTCATAGACCACTCCTGCAACTTCATGCTTTCTTCCCTCTTCAACTTGACAGCGAAGAAAATAAAACAATTATTGTTATTTCAAATGTTGCCTTATTCTTATCAATATTCTGCTTTTAGCAAAAGAACTTTATCTTAGAACAAAAAAATCATAAAAATAAATAGAGCAATACAAATTATTAAAAAATAAATTAGAATAATAAAAAATGCAGAATATAATACGATACGGCAATATATCCTTTTCACCAATTTTCTCTTTTGTATGACAATATACTTGCCGTTTTTTTCCCCCCGAGGATACATTTTATTCGGAAACGAACGAGGCCGTCGGGCGAAGGAAACTAAGACTTCCCACCGGATAAAAATTATTTATTTCGATTTATCGGTCGGCTTCCGAGGACTACAAAGGATATCGCGTCTGCAGGCGTCTCATAAACGTTTTTCGAGACCGCTGGCGTGAATTCATTCCCCTCAGACAAAGCGTTCCCGAGGGAGATAACCTTCTACGTCCCTCTTCCTCTTTCGCGACAGAAAGTTTCGCTGGAAGCCACATCGTCTATTGTCGCTTTGATTTTACCTGGACAACCCTCCGATTACTGCCTCAAATGGAATTTGCATACCAACTTCATGCCGCTATTTTACACGCCGCGTTGCACAATTATCGCATTTTAAAACGCATTCTTGATGAAGTTTTCGAGCAACTTTGAGGGAAATAAGAGTCGCCGAATACCTCATACATATCGTGAGAATTAAAAAAATGTAAACGAAATGAATAAGTAGATTATGAGAAATTTTATTTCTTTAAACTTTTACACGTTTTCCAGGTAATTGTCTGTAACCTTTTTTTTTTCTGTAGATAAAACAAAGCATTTGCACTTCCTTAATTGTTCACGGATTAACCAATTAGAATTCGTAATCTAGTCGCGGATCTCTAGCGTGCGCAATTCGCCATTACTGTATAAATAATTCGTCACGCAACATGAAGGATGCCTAGTGGGCGACGGTCGTATGATTAATGATGTCAACGCGGTTCGTTTTTTCGCGTAGAATCGATCCCGGGGAATCGATGGAACGGGGGACTAGGCCAGGCTTCTGTCTAGAAGCACTCTACGACAAGAAATTTCGCCGGCACGTCAAGCACGGAAGCATGTCGACGTCCACGACGAAGATATGCAAATGCCGGCCATTATGCAAAGATCTCGGATGCGGCACAGTATGCTAAGAAGGCCCCCGTCCGGTTGCTCGGCGATATGAAAATTAATCGATACCCCGTTACGCGCGAGCCCCATTCACGGGCACTTAATATTCCGCAGGATTGAAAGATTGCAGAAGATGACACAGAAATCCTTTGAGTACCTCATTACAAACACAATTCTTGTCGGTAGACTAGAAATATTCCGTTAATTTAAAAGGAGAGATGAGAGAAGCAACAAAAATATTGTTAAAATGTTGCCACAATTCTTATCGATAAATTGAAAATATTCTTAATTAAAAAAAAAAAAAGAGACGAATTGGAGAAAGAAAATTCGAGAAAGAATCAAACTCATTGAAATTATAAATATTATTTTTTTTACTAAAGAATAAATTAATCGAATAAATCGTTTAAAGATTAGTGATTTTTATTATTAAAAATTCCTACTTTCAATCAGTCAATACCTATTCATTTTTTAAATATTGCCTATGATTCAGAGACTCCAGAGTATAATACAGAAGTTCTTGCAAAGTATCTTTACAAGAAGCGGTTGAGTATCTCCTTGTAAAAAGAGCTCTCGCATTAATTCATTTTAAAAAGCATCAAATCAGTGAAGAAGAAGACAAATTCAATCTTCGATCTTCAATCTTCAATCGTCAAATTGACTGAAATCTCTCGTTTCTCAACAAAAGACCGCCTCCCTTCCTGAGCGGAGAGCAAATCCTGGATTTTCCGACGCTCTCCAATCGCCGGTCGCTAAAAAATCCCGATATAAAAAAAAAAAAAAACAAACAAATCCCCTTCATTCACGGATGAAATAGAAGATCACCGGAATCATCCTTCCTCCTCCGATCGAAAAGAAAACTCTGATTAATCGCTAAAATCTCCGGTTCTCCAATAATTCGCGCAGGGCTCGAGCGACGGGGCACCTGGAAGAGATACCTCTTGAACAAGGGTTCGAGCGGCAGCGGCGGCACACCGCAACACACCTCCGGCACGTCGACCGACACCGAGCTGACCACCCTCGACACCCACGAGCTCTGGCTGCAGGAGAGCGAGCCACCACCCTCGGCCATGTCCGCCCTTCATGCCTTCGGCGCGGAGATGCTGAAGTTGTCGAGGGGTCTCGAGGGGATGACCGGCAGCTCCGGCAATCAAACCCCATCAAAATTGACAACCCAACACCACCACCACCACCACCACCAGCAGCAGCAGCAGCAGCAGCAGCAGCAGAAACAGCAGCAACAGCAGCAGCAGCAGCAGCAGCAGCAGCAGCAGCAGCAGCAGCAGCAATTGCTGCAACTGCAGCAACATGGTCCCTCACCACGCAGATGCAGCTTTCGCAACGGGTATGGAGATTGCAAGTCAATTATGTGTTTGCGAATCATAAATCTTTCTGTAAGCTTACTTTATGATTGCGACGATTGATAAATTTCATGACTCGAATACAATAAAAATACAACCTAGGTGAAACAATGAGAAGAATATAAATTGTAAAGATTAGCAACAAACGAACAAATCGTATACGATATATTGTTTCTTTACTTGAAAAATGACACAACTGAAGAAATGTAATTATCAAATTTTTTTATCACGAATGAGTGACATAAACATCTCTAAAATAGTCGAAACATTGCAACTCAAAGAGTAATTTTGAAAAAAGAATCATCAAAATCGTCATATTTCAGAGTGGTTTTTTAAGGATAGTTTTTCAAGTGTTGTGAAATAAAAATAAGAAAAATTATATTGATTATGTTAGAAATATTGTATATCTTTGCCGCACACGAAACGTCTGTGATTAGAAAATAATTTTCTATCGAGCTGAAAAATAATTGTTTTCTTTACCTGAAAGATTATTTTTTTGGAATTGTGTCACTTTTGATGTAAAAGAGCAATCTATAAATAAGTAGAAATAAGTAAAATTTTAATTCATCTTATTTCTATTTTAACGTAAAATCCTACGAGAAAGATTTCTCTTTCTTAACTTTTTAGACACTTCCATATATAATTTGCATAAAGCTTTTTTCCCCGTTTTATTTCGTCCTAGACTTCTTTTCCGTTTCTTTCCCGTTTCTTTCCCGTTTCTTTCCCGTTTCTTTCCCGTTTCATTCTGTGATACGATCAAACGTGTATCGTTTTATGCAAACTGCTTAGAGCACGACGATGTGTCGCAGGCACAATTTTGTGAGAAAGGAATTTCCGTGCTTGTCTGAGTTTTCGCGGGAGATGCTTTTGCAATTATTAACGACATATCCATCGCATCGTAACCTGCGGGCTCTCAAAACACGCCATTGTGCTTGACGGCGGCACGTTTCCGTGGCAATACGACAGCACGAATTTGCGTCACTTTGTCACTCCGGCTCGCACAACGCCGTGACTACCACGAGATGCGGTTAGCGTTGCGTCAAATCAACTTACAACGGCAGCCGGGAGGGTTTCCGGTGAATTTGTGTCATCCAATGTATACCAAGAACCTACGCGTGCAACTATCGTCGAAGAGCTTAAGTGAAGAATGTCTTACTATATTCCATACTCGTGTCTACAATCTAAATCTATGATACTCGACTTTCGTCTCTCCACATTCTTTAGTTCTTAAGTTCTCATGTTAATGAAAGATATATTCGAAAAATTTTCTAAAAACGTAGCATTGCCCTCGAGATGTTTTTGGGGAAATTTGTGCTTGAAAATATATTTTCGCCTCTCTATATACACTACAGGCTAAAAATTTGAAAACGCTCATTAAAAATGTCACATCAACAATTATTCCCTTTAAATATTTCCGAATTTTTGAAGAATCTCAATTTTTAGAAGTAAACGTCAGTTGAGAAAAATCAATTTTAAATTCATCCGGGACTCTAAGATATATTTCTTGGGATGTCCTAACATACACAGGATCATTACTTACTTCCTCGCGGAATCGAATGAGAGAGAGGAATTATATTTGACGTCGTTTAGAGCTTCCAGCGTCGATCCACGGGAATACGCAAACTAAAAGTGGAACGAGAAGCACGTAGGAGTGCGGCCAGAATATTAAAAGCTAGACTCCTCCGTATCGCTGTAAAATATGTTTCAATCATAATCCACCGATCTCTCTGCTGTCTTGTGTTTTCCCTGACATTTCCTACGTCTTCTTTGCGGGTTCGAAAAGTATTTACATACGTTTAAAAAGTTCAAACGTATTCCTTTTTCGAAAGATCAGGTTAATCAGACGGGGACCTCGCGACAATGAAGTACAAGAATTCAATAACCGCAGAACAAAATTGAAACTCATTAGAGGACGGAATGGAAAAAAAAAAAGATTTTCTAGAAGGATCTTCGAATTTTTAGAAAGTATCAGAACGCGAGAATATGAGAGGAACGCGATTCCAGGCGGCAGAAAATCTGGAAAACGGGAAATCTACGATTTGAGACACGCAAGATTTTCCAAGACGCGGGCGGAAGAGCGGAATCGTATCGGATGCAGCTGAAAGGCGAAGATCTTTCAAAGTAAATTGGTGCAATCATTAGATCGCAATATTTCAAATTGCACAGCTCCCATTTCCAGCGTTCTTCTTTACTTTTGCACCTCTTAATGGACGTATTAGTAACGAAATCCCCGAGGAAGTCCCTTTTGACTTTAATGATATATTTAGAGTCCTCTCCAAAGGTACATCCGTCATAAAAATTTAAACAAATCCCAAATCGCGCGAAATCACCTGGAATCCTTTTAGAAAGCTGAAAGATGTAATTCTACGTCAAACCAAATAATAATAACAATAACTGAGGAGAAAAGTTACTTGACTCGAATTAGCTTAGTTCGTGATTCTATAGAATTTTATCATACATTTGACGAAGCGACGAAATATATTACTTTTAAGCGGATAAAAGTCGCACGTGTGGTTACACAAATTTTTCAAATTTCGCATGTTCACGCGACGATCGAATTTCCCGAAAGTCTCCTCGAATTCTCGCGGGAAACTCACATGAAAATGCGAAAGCAGACGCGGCAGAAAGGTCACCGCGAACGACGAGAAAACCCATTTATACACGGTAGCCTCAAAGTGGATTGCACTTAGCTGCTGGCATTCAAAGTGCAAAACGGACCAACCTCCGTACAGGAACGAAAAGGGTGAGCAAAGGGGATGATGGAGGGGGGAGAGGGAGGTCGCAGATGGTGAGTTTCGCTCGTTCGCTCATGGTCGCGTACTTAAGTAAACTGCTCTTGCCCCACGTAAACCTCTAATAAAGGAATGCACTTAGGATCGTGCCTCTGAACGCATCAAACGAAGATTACCTCTCTATTACTCGCAGAGGACTTTGCCTTTTACAGAATCGAGTTGCTTTCTGTCGATCTCGTGAATTAAATAACCGCCGGGTATTCAAAGATCTCCCTCAGGATGTTTTCCCTCTTCTCAATTGTTATATTATAAATTAAATTGTATCAAATTTTATAATAGAGTATAAATAGAATCAGAGGATGTACACAATGTATAGAATGCAGTCGAAAATAAATCACGAAATAGTGATTTGTCGTAAAAAATAAAGAAAATCTTTTTCATACACATGATTTTCTTTTAAGAAAATTGAAAAATTTACGACACGTTTACGATACATTTCTCAAGTTATTTAAAGTCAAATTTTATAAAGTATAATAACAGTATAATAATAGTAAAATAACGAAATATATCAAGATCGATTTGTTACACATCTTCCTAAAATGGTGTTTTTATTTAAAAACTTACTCTCTCTCTCTCTCTCTCTCTCTCTCTCTCTCTCTCTCTAATATTTTTGTTGAATTTAATTTTTAAAAAGTAAATAAAAAATTAGAAATCAACACAAAGAATATACATTTTAATTTAAATTATATACAATATAACAAATTAACATAAATTTTAATGGAAATAAAACAGCAGGAAGAAACCAAATTATATTCCCTGTTTAAAATGTATTTTCTAAGATGCATCTGTTTCTTCTTCATCCAGACCCACTTCCCACATCCCATCCTTTCTCGACCCCATCAGTGTTTATCTCGACCAATATTTTTCTCAATTTGCCGTCAAGATCGCAGCCGTAATCCACTCCAACGACAATCGGGCCGTTTCTCTTCCTTCTTTGGAAGCAACCTCAATTATTCTCCAAAAACCCCGCCAACGCATTTCCAAAGCATTGATAAAATTGTCACTCTTCAGCAACGATAACATTGCGGAAAATCAGAGGAGAACGTAGAAGAGGATAGCCATTTTTATTTCAATTTTAAAGAACGATTGTCTGATTGAATTCCGTCTGTTCTGGAAATCATCGAACTCTTAAGTTTTTTCCTCAAATTTTCAGAAAAAAACTTTCTAAAATTTCGTGTAATTTTTCTCATCTGTAATTAGTCTATTATTATTTTGTTCTTTTTTTTTTCTTTCAAATCATTACTTTAATTTCTTCCTCAAAAATTCCTCTGAATTTTCTTCACCTTGTTATTAATTATATAAGATCCTCTTTATTTTCCGAAATATTCAGATTGCCGTCTCATTAATCTCCTCTCACTTCGTTATTACCTGAGCATTTCTTTTTAAATCTCTCCCGAGATTTCACTTTATCGTTCTGATATCTACCCGCAATCGTCGGCAAATAAAGTGTGTGTTACCGATATTCGTATAGATATTTGAATAACCCGCGTAAAATACCGGTGATCGATAACGGGCTGATAACGATCGATGATGGAAACGCGTGTTCCACGCCCGTCAAAAGTTCTCGGTACAGGTGCATATCTCGCGTGTCTCTAATTCGCAAGGACGGAAGCAATTTTTTCCTCTCGCGCGCAAGCTCATCCAATCTCGCGATCAATTACCGCGCCACGCTGCAAAATGGGATGCAATCGCATTTTTTTTTTCTCTCCCCTTTTTCTTCTTTTCCGCCGTTTTTCCTCTTCAACTGCATGCGGCCGACCGATTCCGCGTATCAAATGATAAAGGGAACTCGCGTTCGTATCGAAACAATAGATACGGTGCACATTTCGTGACGGCGATATTTGTAGATTCCCTTTGAAGCTGGATTCGTGACAAAAAATATCCAAATATTTTCTCCCTTCGCCCACGTACTTTAAAACGACAATCTCGCGTGAAACAATAAGAGGATTATCCTATGCCGAATGATAAAGGAATCGGCGAATCAATCTTTCGTTCGCATAGTTTTGGTTCACGGCATATAGGAGGATTATTTTTGACTCGATTGCGATTGATAAGAAAAGCTTTTGTCATGCGTTAAAACTTTTCAGATATTCCCTTTTTTCTCTTCGGTTTGATTTATAACAGCGAGAGAGATTATTGAGCGTGATAAAATAACAGGATTCGGGCATTAATCCTTCAATAAAACGTCCATACCTTTTTATCGCAGGATTATTTGGAAATCGATTACAATTGATAATAAAAGTCTTGTCGCGCGTAAAAGTCTTCGAAAAATTTCTCTCTTCAATTTGTCAATTTTTGTGGTAAATAATAGAAAGTTTATTAAACGTGAGATTAAAACAGACTGCAAACATTAATACGCCCGATTTTATAAAGAAGAAACTCTACACTGAAAAAAACTTTACTAAATTGTAATATATATTTGTTCGAATAATACTAACGAAACTTACGGTAAATAAATATTTACTTGATAAAAAAAAATAATAATAATAATTAAAATTAATAGTTCTCGCATCAGACATACAAATAGATATATGTTTGCATTTAGTTAGTAGCATTCAAACAAATTCATTAAAATTTAGTAATCTTTTGTTAGTGTAACTGCGACAAGGCATATTTTCCATGCGTTCAAACTGGCTGACTATTTATAGACAATAGACTCGTAATTAAATTTTTCTAATTACTTTTGTAACCCATAACTGTCATTATACTCATTTATAATTTCTTGCTATTATAGGTGAAAATTAGACCGAGAATAAGTGAAATAAGAAAAGGAATCTTAATTTTGGTCGAACCAGATTTCGATGCTTCATAATTTGTTAATTTGCAAATCTACGTATGAATATTAAACATCAAGACTTGAAAATAGAACTTTTCCTCTTATGCGATTATTTCGTTTCTTATTTGATTCGGTTCGAAAAAAGCTTCCGCTATTTGTTATTTTTATACGCGTAAGTTTTAAATTTAAATTAATTATTAACAAAAATTATTCTATAAGATGGAGACCATAATATCATCTTCTTCTTTATTAACAGCTCAATTGTGATTTCTTTTTAGAAGCGCAGAGAGTACGGAGAGTAGCATGTCCTGCTCGAGAACGAGCATATCGACGGAAGAATTCGCGAGTCCTTGGAAACATCGGAGACGAGCATCGACCTACAACGAGGCTCATTTGGAGAGGTCGATGCAGATTCTGGGCTCGCCAAAAACTCCTAGAAAAAGGTCCTTTAGCTTTCACGAGCAGTCGTCCTGTCGCAAAGGCGAGGACGATTCGATGCGCAAGAAGTTCCACGATAAAGCACCGGAAGGACCGATAACGTTACCGCCACCCTGCACGTGTCCCTATTTCGGGGAATCTTCGAAGAAACCACCACCGTCAGGCGAGATCGTCATCGTCTCCAGCGACACTATGAAGCCTATTAGTAACAAACACCTGGAAACGAATATTCCTATATTCCTTTCGAGTGATACCACGAAGACCATTGGCAACAAGGGCCCGGAAATGGGTTTATTGGGTAGACACAACAGCGCTAGATCTACGGAGGGTGCCAAAGGTTACGAGCAGCTGACCCCCGCGAATTCCGTGGTCACATGGCGAAGTGGAAGGCGAGGTTCCAGCCTGAGTACGTGACGATAATACGTGCTGATGACGTAAACAACAATTTCGATTAGTTCTTCGATAATTGCCTGCGGGAAATTCCCCTGGCTATCGCGTGCCACTAACGTTCCGCTAAAAATTGTAGAAGCAAAAAGAAGGACAGAGAGAGAGAGAGAGAGAGAGAGAGAGAGAGAGAGAGAGAGAGAATATGAGCAAGTTCGTGGAAGCGGTTAGATCGAGTCTCGAAGAGGATAGGGTGAAACGGGGTTGCTCGCGTCGATCGCTCCCTTTTTTTTTACAACTCGACAAAAATGGAGAGATTCGTTCAAGAAGAACGTGATTCATGGTCGGGAAAAGACTCCCGATCATTGCCTTTCCAGGATCGCGCAGGATTTTCGCACGACTGATTTTGGAAGATTCAAGACTGTGAAAATTGACGTATTCGCGAATCTTACAGATTTGTGACGGAAATTAAAAAATATTTTTGCTATTTCACATCTTTAAAGGAATATAATTCTTAGATTATTTGTTTTATCTAATTAACGAATTTTTGATAAAGATTTTTAACGAAAATTAAAAAATATTTCTCCAAAAATTATTAAATTATTACATTTCTTAGCTCTCGTATTGCGCGTTGAAAGAGTGAAATTCATAGATTATTTCTTTTTATCAGGATTAACATCAGAATTAAATTTTAAATTATTCAATATAAAACAAATCTCCACATTGCGTCACGGAAGCTTGCCCCTTCTGTCTAAAACTGAATTAGAATTTTTATACATGCAAATGCTGGAATAAAATCCTCAAATTTGTCCAACATCGCCCAACGTTTAAATCTCGCAGGTTTTCGCACGTTTGAAAATATCTCTTCTCGACGCGTCGATCCGAAAACTTTCAGTATTTAGAATCCCCGAACCATCCCCAAAGATTCCCGGAACGATTTCCAATTCGCAGCGACGGCGGCGATCCTTTTGCCCGCCGTCTCATCCATTTTCGTGAATCGAAATCTTTCAAATCCTTTGCAGGCAGCACCAGGACTCTGCTGTCCGCTAGTAGTACGAGAGCCACGCCGTTGCGACGGGCGGCGACGATGCGAGCGCACAACGGAGCGATGGGTACGGCAAACACGACCCTGAACCAGAGCAATCCGTCGTCGACGAACCTGTACAGGTACACGGGTGGCCAGGTGCGCAGCCATCACTCGCGCAACAGCAGCGTGATCTCGCGCAACAGCTCCCGCCACGGCAGGATCATCCGGCTGGAGCAGAAGGCGACGAAGGTCCTCGGCGTCGTGTTTTTCACCTTCGTCATCCTGTGGGCACCGTTCTTCGTGCTGAACCTGGTACCGGCCATATGTCCCGACTGCGAGCGCCGTATCGACCGCAAGATCTTCGACCTGGTCACCTGGCTCGGCTATGCCAGCTCCATGGTCAATCCGATCTTCTACACCATCTTCAACAAGGTCTTCCGCCAGGCGTTCAAGAAGGTGCTGCTCTGCAGGTATCGAAATCAAGAGTGGCGACCGCCCAGGTAGGCTCTGGGCCCCGGGAGACCGGGGATCGCCATCAGCAGGGTGTAAACGACGGGGATTATCGATGGGGATGAGAAGATGAGAAGATGAGTGAAGTGAAAGTCAGAGAGACGTTCGGAAAGCAAACAGTTCAACTCATCAAATGGTGCTATTCGCTACTCGCGCGATTTCGCTTTGTTTCGAGAAACATTATCGGCCTGAGTAGCTCGTATTCTTTCTTTGTATGTATGTGCGCGCGCGCGCGCGCGCGTGTGTGCGTGTGTGTGTGCGTGTGTGTGTTTGTGTGTGTGTGTGGATAACATTGCCGATCGTTGACGGAAAAAAAATGAA
>NW_017305462.1:657812-662282 GCF_001594115.1 Trachymyrmex septentrionalis
CGCGCGCGTGTGTGTGTGTGTTTGTGTGTGTGTGGATAACATTGCCGATCGTTGACGGAAAAAAAATGAAGAGTCTTCTCTATCAAATCTTCTTATTAGCGACTCCTGTTAACGTTTCGCGTCCAAGAATTATTTTAACAAACGAAAAATATTTTTTTAAATCTTCCTAATAAATACATACAGCTCCTACATACATGTACTAACACTTCATATCGATCACATATCAATATACAATAATATGTAGCGTATAACGATGCCTATTTTAATAATTTTATATTTAAAAGTAACTGTCTCCTAAAAAAATATTTTATTACGACCAAACTCAGATCCTTCGCCAGGATTATTTTTGATAACTCGAATAATCACAAAATTATTTTTTTCGTCTCTAATTTGGATTTATTCTTTCTTTTATACTAATTTCGCATTTCAACTTACACTTTCCGATGCGATACTGAACTTATTTCCCGCGTTCGACTTCTGGCCCAACAAAATTTATGCTTGAATTCTTTCAAGCGATTTTCTTTACGAATACCTGTACTATTTCCCGAGCGCTTTTTTCCGTATGTTTAGAGCAAACTTTTCAATAGTTTGATCGCGCGAGGACTCGAAACGCGAGTGAACAATTTGACTAGTGGTCTAATAAGGAAACTATAACATAGTAGCTATTTCCAAACACGCTTCCTGTAACCGCAGAATCACCCGATAAACTACCACCGACTAATTAAATTCGCAATTGAATCTCCCTAATTAAATTCCGCACGGAGTAACGAGAAATTTGTAAATAAAAACGGAACGACGTGCGTTTAATTATAATTACTATTAACAGCGTAGAACGTGTAAATGCGTGCGTGTGTGTGTGTGTGTGTGTGTGTGTGTGTGTGTGTGTGTGTTTGCGCATGTATAACTGTAAAAAAAACTTGCTAGTGTGTAAGATGTTATTAATGACAAAGGTGCTCATGAGAAAAGTGTGTCAAAAGTCATCGAAGAACGAAGAAAAAAATCCAAGTTCAACCGGAGAAATTAAAAGATGGAGACTCATTAATACCGTTATAATATTGTCGATGTATACGAAAGAGAAGAATGTCACTAAAGAAAGATCCTTGATCCTTTCGTTGTTTCTGGCATGTAAATCGCCGCGCAATATTAAAGAGACACGACAAGCTTCTTCTTATTAGCCCCAATTAATTTTCAGAATGCATCAGTGCCTGCTTACCGTGACATCTTTTTTTCTTTTTTTTTTTAATAAGGATTCTTAAGAGATTCCCGTCAACTTAAAATCCCAGACTGTTCCCTGAAATCCCAAATGCAATTCCATTATAACTGTATCGCAGCTCGACAATTAGATTAAGCGTATAAATAAGTGCTCGCGGGTTTTTTTTTCGAAAATAAATATATGTACATCTATTAATATTAAGAGAAAAAAAACGGTAGAAGCATTTTAATCGCATTATCTGTCTTTCGAATCTATCACTTTTTGTCATCTTTTTTAGATAGCATATGCTGCGGTGAAAGAATATTTTGCAGCGCGATTTATCGTTCACATCGAAATGACGATTTTTTTTTTAATTTTTTTTAAACCAATCTTGGCGCGTTATTTCCGAAACAATATTGTCTCCATAAATCTCTTAAATTATTCTGTCTGCTTTCGGTTTTATGGCGATGGAATATATAGTAAAGCATGCAATGGCGAATAAGTACCTTTTCAACGTTTTATTTTTCAATTCACCTGACAATGTATCCAATTATCTAACTGTAAACTATTGCATAACTTTTAAAAAGGTGTAGGTTGGTCGACCTTACTAATAGAAAAATAATTGGGCACGAAAATTTTAATGCGTCATTGTTAGCTTATTAACTGAAGTTAACCGCGGGAACTTATTTATACCCTGTAATAATAGATCTCAAATGCATCGCGTAGCAGCACAATTGCCAGCCTTGTCACGGAATTGTACCATGATTCTGCAATCGCCGAGTCTGAATTTGATTATACAATATATGTATATATTGTATAATTGCAAATACACACACACACACACACACACATATAATATATATATACATATAACTGCAGATTCTACACGCAATTGTATCGTAAGTTCGTAACTACAGATTCCGGATACAGTAAGAACAGCTTCGCAATTAATCGTACGACGACAGTGCAAATCCCCAGTCGCGTTTACGAGAGATTGCAAAAGGACAGACCCGACAGACAGGGCGAGAGGGAAAGAGAAAGGGAAACGGGAGAGCGAGTCTGTCGTTTATAAAAATGAAGACACGATTGTCGAATTTGCGCAAGCGTGACGCGGCTTCGCCGTTGTATCGAGCCGATGGTTGGAGGTATCAGCGAGTACAGATGGATGATGGAAACACACACGGCGACAACAAGCTCCCCAGCGAATCCCCTCATCGGACTCTTCTATCGGGCCGCCCAATCAGAAAATCAATTGTAGGTCGCCGCCGCATTAATCGTACAATCGACCGTTCACCGTCGTCGCACTAATTATTTATTGTAGTTCTCCATCGTCGTTCGCGGCTTGTCCGATGTCGACCCCGCGAAAACCCCATTTAAACGTGCGCAACGAGACGGCTACATTTTATCGTCGATTCATTCCTGAAGAAGAATCGATAGCCGATATAATGCCTTACAATTTTCACCCTCGATTACATCAAATCCGATATAACATCATCCAACAAGTTCTCACGAGTTTTTAGTGCAAGAAAAGAGAATCACTTTTTGTTGACATATTTTGGGGCACTGAATTTGAAACTGTCCCCCGTCAGAAAAATTCCGTGAGGCCGAATTTTTTTAATATAGCATTTCTTTTCAAGTGATTTGAATACGACAAGTGATGAGTAGGACGAATGTTCCGGCAGGACTTGATGATAATTGACAGACGTTATCAAGGATATAGGATGAAAACATGCTAAGCCAACGATACTTCTGAATTCTAAAACAAAAATTAAATGCTCAACACTTCGGACTTGTTTTCAATAAAACTTCACTATTGGAATCAAATATCTCTTCTTATATCTGAAAAATCGGACTCGAAAAATATTTCAGTGGCAGATTCGAGATCAGCGTCAAAAATTAAGTATCCTAATAATTGCAAATTTCTACAAAAATACTTTATAACGATAGAATGAATTTTTTTAATCTGTCCCTGTAGAGTTGGACTCTTAATTATCGTTTATATCGCAACTCATCGAATTCGGATATGAAGTTTGTTAATGTAACATTAGATATCGTGCATTCAATGCGAGCGAGCTTTACCAAAACTGATCGAGATTAATTGACTCGCGAAGTCACGACATCTGGATTCGCTCAGGTTCGCAAACTCGAGGAAACCTCCTCTATTTAATGTTACAACCGGAATGGCATTAATTATACTCACTCATTAACGCGCAGCGCAAGTTACACTCTTTGATAAGACGACTAGATCCACAAGATGCATTCGTCCTAAAGATGAAACACTTCGAAAAACTTAATTAGATATCGCTAATGTCGAGAAAATTCAACTTTGAAGTAAAAAAAAATATATAATTACGCAACAAAGTAAAAAACGACGAATTTTATTCAAATTGGAAAATTATCAATTTCAAATTCCTACTTTTTAACGCGCAAGAGATAATGACTGAGTGACGTGAAATAAAAATAGAGTATTCTATTTTACTTGACGACACGCGCGTTAAATATTAAAATATAAAATTAGAATAGAATGAAAATGGAAGACGACGAGAAACAGCCTCTTGTGAAAGAATTTGAGATCAAAGAAAAGAATGAGAGTTATGTAGATCTACTTGCATCCTACTTAACGTGCGAGGTATAGCTATATAGCTTGTCTCTTTCAATATTATTCATACATTACTTCGTCCAGCTTTCGTCTCATCGCAATTTCTCCAGCAAGTACCAACTTGAAACGGTAATACGAGGTCTTCCACGGAATTGGTGTAATTGGCAATCTGCACAATTAGTCGGCGTCTCTCGTCGAAGGGAAAGACTAATCGTCGTAAGCCCCGTGGGGCTGAATTCTCCATTAACCCTTAAACGGCGCTCGAAATTCCTACTTACTTCCGATAAAAATCAATAATAAAAATAATAGGGAATCAGTCGAAATTATACTAATTAATATATATTATAATGTGAACGCGCGTAAATATACGAATATATTATCAAGCGTAAAAGCTCAAAGAGCTCTCTCTAAATGTTTAGAGTGGAATCTAAAAAGAGTGACATCTCACTATTAAAAATCGACAATTCAACTACTCTTTTTCACCACCTGGCTCATCAATTATTTATACTCTTTGTTACTCTAGATATTTTAGAGGGATGATATAAAAAATTATAAATTAAATGAGAAAATAATTACGGAAAAAGGGAAATAATTATACGTCAGGAAAATCAAACTCTCAAACTCTCTCTCTCTCTCTCTCTCTCTCTCTCTCTCTCTCTCTCTGTCTCTCTCTCTCTCT
>NW_017305462.1:662382-665616 GCF_001594115.1 Trachymyrmex septentrionalis
TCTCTCTCTGTCTCTCTTGTCTATTTCGTCGTTCGTTGAGTGTTTCGCAAATAGCAGGAAGACAAATCGTGTAGTAGGCGGTCGCAACTCGCAATCAGACGCAAAGAAAATGAGAAGAAGTGGGCGAGTCCGAACTGACCGAGTTCGCCTGACATTAATTAAGTTCTCGACAAGTCAAGTACCTCGTGATAAGAGCTAGGCCGAATTCTCGGAAGGTAGCCAGGATCGATTTTCGCAAGGCTAAAATTTCGGAATTCTTACGCGAGTTATCGTATTTAAAGAGATAGAAATAGATATACGGTAAAACATTTTGTATTTGTGTTAAAATCAGTCGATTCAAGTCCTTAAATTTTAACATTTATTAAACTTTTAATTTCCAGCATTATAATTCAATATAATAATGTGATTACGTTTTTAATTTAAATATTTTATTATTTGTACTTTTCATATAAATTAATTCTTTGCAGTCTTTTAAAGATGCACATTAGCGTTAATAATATTGAATTGCTTGTCAATTTAATTTGTGAAATTACGTACTTCAGTTTGAATCTAGAACTGTATTTCAAGCCCCAACAAATAATCGGCGCATAGTTTGCTTGAGCTGAAAATTAAATTGTAAAAATTCACATAAAAATATTATTAGACACGACAATCCGTCTTGATCAAATATGATCTCCTCTTCACTCTCGTTTGTGTTAAATTTTGTGTTAAATTAAAATTCAACATTCCTTGATGTTAAAATAACAATTCATGAATAAATGTACAAATAACATAAAAATAATATAATATATTTTGAAACATAAAATTTAATAAACGAATAAAATACATATTCATTTTTAATCGTAAATGTTCATTTTACTGAAAAAAATATCCACAGTTTGCTGGCAAATTAAAATGTTAGATGCTTTTGTATAATTTTCTTTTACATAAAAATTTCAACAGGCCCCGTTTCGGACGTGTGAAGTGTGTTAAATTAAACACGCAGGAAATTTCCAAATTTCCTGCGTGTATATAAAGATAGATACGGAGATGGAGATAGAGATAGGAGATACATAGATAGAGGGAGATACAAGCGTGATACGTCCTGCGTTTTGCGGTTGCACGCATCTCGGTGCACCTGGTCTACGAAATACATTTCGCGGCGCGGCGGATATGTGCTGCATGTAGTACTCACGACATGTACATGCAACTAGGTACATAAGGCTCCGTATAGGTCAATTAATCTCTAACCTCGGCATTCCAATACATATATATAATATTAAATTAGTCGATCCTTTAAGCTCTGGATGACTCTGGATCAAAAGCATCATTCCTTAAATTACGGTCTTTCCATTTAAAAAAAAACCTGGAGTTAAGCGGACAAATTAAATTTGTCGGCCTTTTAACTTGGGGCTATTAAAGGTCTTGTGGAGGGTCTGAATTAAAGCCTTTTTGCCAGAGGAGAGTCGAAAAAAATTGAGCTAATATCGAATTAAATGTTAAAAGCCTTGTTGGCGCATAAATCAAAGATCTCTTTCCCTTCAGAATCGAAAATTACATCCTAAATAATAGAAGGCGAAACGACGCCAGTTGTGTAGCTGCTAAGAGAAACTGTAATAATTTATTACATTTAACGTTGCGGACAGTGACATAACTGCATCCGGACTCGTTAATCTATCGTAGGAAAATGAAATGGTTGGGACTTGGGAGGGGAGGGGGAGGGTTCGCGAGGGGGAGGGGAAAAGAGGGACACGGATGAGAAGAGACGGATAGAAAATGTTTTTCCAACGCTCGCACGATAAACTCGTTTTAATTAACGAGCGGATCCGCGTTAAAATACGACGTATTAAAGCGCATTATTTATGGAAGACGAAGTGTAGCGGCGGAGAAATAAATGTAACAACGTCCGGAGTCCTGGGGAAAGTTACTAAATCCTACTTTGCAGATTTCTCAACCGTCATCCTCAGAACGCAGTAAGGTCCTAACTTTTGCGGACATTAAATCCTCGGACAAGGGCGCGCGCCTTTCACGGAAAAAATAAACTAATTAAAAATGAAAATTCTCCTTTGAGGAGAATTCCTAAGCTCTTGAGTAAATAAAATCTGTAATTATTTTTTTTAAATATCATCGATCCACAGATATTTCGAAAGGCGATTTACTTAATAATTGGAATAACTAATTAATATGTTGAGTGAACAATAATTAATTAATAACTTGTTTGAAACGGGAAATGACTTATTTTCATAAACAATAATTGATGGAAAATGCCTGGCATGCTTGTTACTCTCAGTACGTCTTCTAGATAATTCCTTTCCATTTTTCTTTTGTTGGCATAATTTTCGAAAATGTTCTGTAACTATAATCACAGATTTTAGCAAGCGTTGGCCAAAGCCATTAACTTTTCACAAGACGCTGCATAATTTTCTCGCATAATTTTTATCTGCTGTCTTGCATCGTGAAACACTCATGTGCATTTCATAAAAAGAACATTACTGCTGCATTTGCAAGTACATGAATAGACTTCGCCACATTGGAAAGCAAAAAAACGCGGTTATTCAAACAACGTTGACATTCATTCTTTCGAGCAAACATTAATTAATTTTCTCATTATTAATTTGATTATGATAATAAATTCACAAATTTTGTAGATTTTATCTACAATTATTTTAAACATTTACGTTACTACGTAACAATTATATAATTATCAATTGTATGTACCACACAATAATTATATTATTTTTAATTAGAAATTTTAATTAAATATTTGTTCTCTCAATATGATAGAAATAAAAATGTAAATTGTAAATTTTGCCATGACAAATGAATATATAGCTCATGAATGTAGAGAAATAAAAATGTGCCAAGAGTATAAATAAATTATTTAATATACAAGAACTTTAAACAATATGTAATTTTAACGAAACGCAAGAGTGATTATCAATTCGCGATTAAACATGAAACTAGTGTGCCGTTAATTACCTGATTATTCCCCGCGAATTAATTCATAGCAAAGAGAAGAAGCACACGCGAATTAATTCCAGTTGCGAAATATTAAAATCGGGTCTTCCGTGACTCTAAGCGAGAATTATCAGGGTTGCATCCTCCGCGAAGCCGCTAATCCACTCCGTGGGATTTAAATGTCACGGGAAGATATTAATTCACACACACACACACACACACACACACGGACGCAACGATCCACATTTCGTTCTTTTTATTCCTCTGGATCATAATCTCCATTCTTGAAGATTCTAA
>NW_017305462.1:665716-675343 GCF_001594115.1 Trachymyrmex septentrionalis
ATTTTGTTCTTTTTATTCCTCTGGATCATAATCTCCATTCTTGAAGATTCTAATACCTAAAAATAATTGCCCGAGTTAAAAGAAATAATCATCCTCTTTTCTCTTCCTTTCAATTTCCTTCCTCTAAGCTCTCTCTCTCTCTTTGTCCTCAAGTCCTGTTTGAATCTTTTAATTTTTCTCTTTTTATAAATATTTTTTAGATATTTCTTCTTGCATATAATTCTCTTTGTTTTCCAAATCGAAAATATTTAGAGAGCTCGTTCAAGAATTTGCTCATGTACATTCCTAGATCTTCCTCTCATCCCCAGAAATCCCTAGTTTTCCCGAAATTAATTTACATACGGACACGATTAGCACACTGATTAAAATCAAGATTAATGGATAGCGCACTTTCCTTGGTTCTCGCCGCTTATTACCCTAATTCCCAGCGAATCCTGCCCACTCGATCCAACGTCCTTCTATAATCCTGACACGCTCCCGAGGAAAATCTCATAATTTCATGAGACGATCTAAATTATCACTTTATTACTCATATTTCTCCACTTCTTTATTTATCTTACATCTTGAATATTAATCATATATATTTATTATAATCCAGTGTTATCGATTTTTCATATTTCAAGAGTTTACACGTATATATAATTATACCTTTTATATTAATTATTTAATTTTTATTTTTCCATTATCAAGACGGAATAACGTCTTAATGGAACACAATAAAATCTTACTTGACGACTGAGTCTCGATCCATTCGTTTGGACGTTGGAATTTAATCGTTTGTGAACCGCGGAGAGCTGAAGAAAAATATTTTCCAGGCTTTCCAAGCTTTATTAGACGACCGAGGTGTTCGTCGAATTAGACTCAATGCAATCGATAATTTCTCGAAGTAATAAAAAGCATCAATCGTCTTGAAATGAAATTTTCTTGCCTCAAACTCAAGATATCATTACCGAAGTTTGCTCGACAAAATGATAAAATCCAATTTATTACTATCTCAATTTTTAGTTTAAATTCTGTTATGTAATAGTATTACAATTTTCGTATATCTCTCTCGTCACGATTCAACTTCATATCAAATTCTGCTAATTTAAATTCCAACGGGGAAAAATCAAGTCCCTTCTCAGTCTCGTATTATATTATACTATTATACTGTAATGTATATGCGTAAATCTGTTGGCAAATTTATGCAAGATAAAAAATTAAATTCTCTGAATCGGTAATAAATATGTTTTTCCATTTTCAACGCGTTCACAAGGCTATATTAGATGGATAATTAAATCAAGTAATTACACCCGATGTGTATTACATTCGATACGCGATGCAGCAAACGCTAATGTAGCAAATATATAGTATATCGCATAGGATACATCACGCTTGAAAGGATTAAAATGTTAGCTAGATGTATAAGGTCGGGGCCAATGCGGGCAACAACTTGTCCTGCGATCAATAATAGTGCACGCATTCGTACAGATAAATAGCGATCAATTGCAGGCATCGGGCATTGCCATAACCGCGTTAACGATTACATCGCGAATTCCCGGAATCGCGCGTTAATTGGCCACGATTGCACGTTCAATTACTCGCTTTGTCCACCATCGTGTGCATTCGCTTGCCGATGCGCATTGCTTACTACCGCTAACCGCCACTCTTGAAATAATACACGAAGTAAGAGCAATATCAGTAATTAATAACTAGTATTATCCATTTAATTATCCATTTAGTATCGCAATTTATATTGCACTAGTGTGATGGTTAAAGGGAACGCTTCAGATGCATTTCAATAGATAACAATTGCTTTCGCAATTAATAATTATAGCGAGGACATTGTTAATTTGACAATTCTAATTATTAAACCGAATGCATAATATACCTATAAAAGAGTTGCTTAATAATGAATAAATTCAACACTCGTACTACTAATTTAATAATAATTTATAATTAATATGCGCCATTAAAAACAAATGCACCAAGTAACGCATTGCCTATGAAATACATTGAAACCTTGCCTCTTGAAAATAATCTATCTGATTAATGATCCTAAAAAGACCGTAGATGCTATCGAGTTAAGAATAAGTATAATCATTAGATAAAGAAATATCATATATAAAAATAACACGTCAATACAACATTTCGTAATCGACCCGAGTGTGACACATTTATTTCTGTTATTGTGCAATAAATATTTCATGTATTTCTCTCAAAGAAAAATATCAGCGAATATGATAAAGCCGATGGTTAATCGACCATTATTCAGTGACAATGATTACAATTGTCGAGAGAGAGAGAGAGAGAGAGAGAGAGAAAGAGCAAAAGAGAGATTATGATAATCCAGTGATTACGAAATGCACGGAGCAAATTCATTTCCCCGATATTAATAGTGGGACTCAAAGCGATTGTGAATCACTCGAGCACCTTTTGTGAACATAAAACGTGCCATAAATGTAAATTTAATCCCTAAGCAGGCTCTTGATCTCTCTGTTAAATCGTCGCATTACATAAAAATGCATTTTCTGAAAAAAAAATTAAGTGTTACTTATATAATACTTTAATCAATTAAATATAGTATTTATAAATCAACTTAATTAACTATAAATACTTAAAATATCGTATTAAAAAATAATTTTGCAAGATTTTAAAATACATCAATTTACTGTGATAAGTAAAGAAAATTGATTTATTTTTCAATTTTTCGAAATTTTCCCATTATTTCTGATGCTGTTTTCACAAAATTGAATAAACGCAGAACAAATGCAGAATAAAATCGAACTTATTGATTAAAAAATAGATAATCACAGTCAACGGCCACGTTCGAGATCAAAGGGAAGTAAATTTAAGGGTCAACGAAACATGCAGCGACGAATTGGCGTGGGTGCAATGGAAAATGGGACAGGGTTCAAAGGATTGGAGATTAAACGTGGAAAAAAAGAAGAATGAAAACATATGACCTGAAATTTGAATGATGAGAATCACTAACCCATGTATTGTGCGGAGATTAATTGTAAAGGACGGACAGCAAGGATTAAGCGAGGATCCTCCGAAGAAATGAGAAACAGAGTCAGGGACGAAGCTGGTAAAGTCTGGAGTTTGACAAGATAAATAATTACATGTTCCCGAAAAATCTCGAAAAATATAGAGAAACTGCTACGAATCGTCTTGAATTCTTCTTTGTTTAAAAAATGAAGGAAGATGCGAAGCACACTTAGAGAAATATTCAAAAGTTAGCTACTTTTGCCGTTATATATCATGACTTATATAAGAGATCCGACCCTGGAGAGAAGGCAGAATGGACATCAAAGAGTAGCAACATGAAATAGAGTCGCGTTTTCAGTTCGCCGATCTAGGAAGATAAAAGCTATTGATTCTTCCTGTCTCGTACGTCCTTCTTTGTTAGATGACGCAAAATATTATGAATAAAAGTCTAGTCTCGTTGACTGAAATTGTAAATTAAATTTAAACTTGTTAGAATTTAAATCTCTCTTTCCCGGTTTACATAATCACTGAATTATTACATATAAATATATATTAAACGTATTTCAAATATTATTTCTTACTTCTTACGTTTTTATTTTTGTATCCAGGCAATTTCTAGTCTTAAAAGCAATTGGAATCTTTCGATGTCGTATTTTACGATCAAGTAATAATTCCTCGAAAGAAAAATGCTTCTTCTCTATATCGAGAATATATGAGAATTACTCCAAGAACAAACCCCAAATTAAATTGATATTTCAGCAAGAATCTCTCACTTTTTTATTGATTATTCCAAAATAAATCAAGTATTGGCCAACCGGATGAAAAGCCGAAACAATTTACTAACAAATGTCTACCGAAATCTCGATCACCGCACTTAAATCGATAATGTCGTCGCTCTTGAATTGGCTACCTTTCATTAAAAATTGATACAATAATTCAAAATAAACTCTTACAGATATATCGATGAAAGTCTTAAAGATACCTACATATAAATTCTTCCATAAAGCTAGATCTTCTTTTTCTTTTATACGATAAAATAAAACTTTGTTTTGTCAATTGAGTAAAATAAAATTTCACATTTTTTTAAATAAAAAAAGATTATTGTTCACCTTTTTATTTTTTTATTTATTTAATATCGAACAGTCATTATTAATCCCGCTTCTATTTTTTAAATTAATATTATATGTCTCTTGTGTGAAGAATAGGCTTTCAAAAATTTTTTATTTTTCAATAATTATATCCTTTATATTTATGAAATACTTTATCTCATTATTTTCTTTATTTTCATAGCGGTAAGTAAAAAATGTTGACACTTCTAATGTTAATAAGATTTGGGAGCTGAAGTTGATGATAAATATTTTGTAAAATTTCTTTCAATATTAAAAATTAAAATACGCCACACATTTTTTGAAAAAGTTCACGAAGGTAAAAGCAAAGCGACTGGAAATTTGTTCAGATATATCTTAGTTGAATAGAAATACAATTCTACATACCTATCTCTTTCTCAGTCCGGAAAAACCCGGAATACTCACTACGACAAGACAGAAAAAGCAAAAGCGACATATACACGCAGAGAAGAAGAAAATAATGCACATTTTCTACATCGCGCAAACGAGAATGGCAGATTCTTTTCTCCTTGACAATATTGAATGGTCCAATATGAGAACGTGATATCCCATAAAATAAAAAAAAACCTATTATTAAAAAAGACCAGTTTAAATTGTCTTTTTAGTAGCTCGTGTCAACTCTAAATTGTTCTATAAATTACGTAATAATGGGATAATGCTCTTATATCTGTAGGTGTGTGTGTGTGTGTGTGTGTGTGTGTGTGTGTGTGTAAACTAAAATAGTTTGAAAACTAACTAAGATGAGGATCCTTTACGGAAACATAAATAAAGTTGTGGAATAAAATTTCTTCCCTTCGCTTTATTTCCGAGAAAAATAACTTGAAGGATTAATATCTTTGCACCCTTCTTCTATAATTTCCAGTATATCAACTTCGTAATAAAAGTCGATTTTCTCACAAAAACGACTTTCTGCGATTTAGCTCGCTCTCTCATTAGGCCACTCGATTATGTTTCACGCCTTATCGAGCACGAATAAACTTCTTTGGCTTTCATTGACTACCGCCGACGCAATAACGCATCCCCGTGGGACGGAGATATTTCCTCCCTCGTCTCATAAAACTGCAAGCCTTGTAATGCGAGACGGCGCGGCGCCTCGGGATACAGGGTAAGAAAGGATTATTCCTAGTCGATTTCAAGTAAAAATAGACCGCAAAAAAACCATTAAATCTTTTTAGTCTCCAATAAAAGCTGGGAATATTAATCTGGAGTTTAAATTAACTTTAAAATTGGAAAAACTTATTTATACAGTCGAGCATTAAAAGCGTTAAAAAATTAGAATTTATCTTCTAGAGAAATTTAAATTAAATTAAAAACTAGAAAGATTAATATATTTAAATGGAATAAGTTTAAATTGAAAAAACTACATAAAATGCCTTCAAGAAAAATTATTCAAATCTAATGCCACAAATTCTTCAATTCTTCTTAACTTAACTATTAAATATAAGAAAGAATAATTTATTTAAGATTAAGAAATATTACAAGTTAATATACATTGTATATATTTAAATGGAATATTTAAATGAAAGTGTAAAATAAAAGATTAAATCTGATTGTCAGACAAATAGTATTTAGATTTGCCAATTTGCAAGTATTTCACCAGAATCACTAGAATTAATCAACAACAGGATTTTCTCCTTAAAATCATACATAATCTATTTATAATACCAATAATAACTAGAAAGAAATGTTCAATAATATTTCACTTTTTTTTCCTTTATATTTAAAAAATAAAAATATTATGAATAGTCTTAACTAAAGAAAGAGTTGCATTCTCAGATTCAAGTTTGAAGAAAGAACTCATTTACACAAGAACCAGGCCTCCCTGAAATTGCAATCTGTATGTGGAGAAATGGAACGTGGTACAGTTTGCGGTGTATAACTTATTCAATGGGTCAGTCTCTATTCATCGTAGCTAATGTAAAGGGGTAAATAACGATGATTAGGCTCAGAAGAAGAGAAATGAGGAAGCAGAAAACGCGAGAGAAGAATAATAAAAACACATTTCGTCCAAAATTAATATGGAGAGCTTACAAAGTACACAAAATTGACTGACAAGCGTGATCTATACACGGTATTACCTGTACAATGTTCTATAGATCCCCGCGTTCCTTTATCCACGGATTTCTCGATTCATTTCCTGACTTCACGTCGACGAAAACACGAGACGGCTTACATCCTTTGACATGTAAAATCTAGAAGACTTCGCATTCGCGGACTGATAACGAAACGTTTGTCGTTCAAGAGGGAACTTACTTAACGTTGAAACCTGTGTA
The DNA here is from genome assembly GCF_001594115.1 of Trachymyrmex septentrionalis. NCBI lineage: Eukaryota > Metazoa > Arthropoda > Insecta > Hymenoptera > Formicidae > Trachymyrmex > Trachymyrmex septentrionalis. The sequence goes on from NW_017305462.1 coordinate 672,087, forward strand.
TAAATCCGTCTCGTTTTCTTAAAACGTATTTTCAATTCCTTGAATATCTTCCGATTTTGACATTTCGAAGAGAAAATATTTTCTCGTGAAGGAAACGTGAAACAGAAAGTTCTAACGAAATTTGACGCCCAATTTCGTTTCAAATCAAAGAATAAACAAGTTTAAACAATTGCACGTGGTTGCAGTTAAAAATGGTTAAGCGAAAGGCAAATTTACACACGTATTGCGATATTTTGTTTATTGTTCTTATGTTAACAATTGTAAATCAGCCGACTACTGTCGACTACGGACAACAGTTTAAACTTGTTCGTTTACCAATGTCATTTTCGCCTATTGTTAAGCTACACGTGTCCTCAAATAAATTCAAATAAATTCAAATCTGAAAAATAATCGTCCTTGAAAAATAATTGAAAACTGGCAGTCGAGAGGAATATATACGAACATCCGAAAACCATCGAATATTTTTTTCCCGAATCTTATACTAATCGAGAATCGATTTGTTCTTCGACGAAAACGTCTATTTACTCTCTCGCGTAACGAAAAATCAGATTACAAGTAAAATACGAAACGAGAATGTAAATTGTTAAATAAAATGTGCTAATAAAATAAAAAAGAAAAACTATTAAGTAACCAGTAAAACAATTTCTAGGCGATGTATTACACGTATTTAAAAAAAAAAAAGAAAAAAATTAGAAAAAAATACAAAATCTTTGGCAGTGATTTAGAACCTGGATCAAGAATTATTTCAATAAAAAGTAGACGTGTTTTTAAAAAATAATTAAAATGAAATGAGAAAATTTTTATTTAAGCTATCAAATTGTATTGTTAAATATTAAATATTAGCCTTATTGAAATGTTCTTCATATAGCAAATATATCATACATTTTTACACGGAAAATACATTTTTTCCATTCCGGTCACTTTTTGCAGACTATACACTTAATACATCATTGCTTCAAGAAAAAAAATTAAATAGCAAAATTATATCCTGCCAACTTGAAGAAAACTTTAGTGGAACTAAAGTTCAACAGAATTTTAATTCAAAGCTTTGTTACAAAGATACACAATGTAAAAAAACTAAAACGGTACGTTGAGAAAGAAATACTATGGAAAAGCCGTACCCAAATTGTGTGTCTGTAATTAAAAGAATGTCCGGTGGTAACATGGACGCGCTTTAGATGGTAAAATAATTTGTGCAGCGTTTTACATTATTCACGCTATATATTATCACGAAACATCCAAGTTACGTGCAAACGATGTCTCACGCTATCTCTCTAAATAAAAAAGCGGATTATTTCTGCTTATTTACTCGAATTTGTTTGCCTCGTTTTGGTCGTAATCTTATCGGCCGAAATGTCCCAAAATATCTCTGCAATCGATAGATAGCAATAAACTGGCTATCAGAGAACAATCGGCTATTATAAATACATTAATATAATTGTACTCTTACGAAATCAATGACAAAACTTCCAGCTACGTTTTACGTAGCACGAACACGCACGAAAAGAATGATTTTGCAAAATATCTAAAAATTTAGCTAGATACAGATCTGAACAAAAATTTTGTTGAACCATCAGAATAATTACGTAGGAATCTCAAGTATAACTTGAGGAATATTGCATAGTCTCGATGCTCTAGCAATTAGTTTGAAGATTTTGTGTAGGTAACTATTTTAATAATTCAAACAAAGTTATTTTGAGATCCATATTTAGCTAAATTTTTAGACACTCCAACAAATCACTTCTGTGCGCACTTTCACAGTGCGTTTGAAATTGCTTAAGTGCCATTTATTTTAACGTTTTAGTAAATTATTATCCCAATCAGCTTTCTGTTCAGTGTTTATCAGAGATGTGTTAATAAAAGAGGAAATTAAAAGTTAATTTTGAAAAATTTAAAAAGTCTTTTTACGCGTCAAACACACGCCTATGAATATTCGACGTGCATTTCTTTTTTGTTTAAATATTCCATTGATTTCACTAAACGAGAATTAGCGCAAATATTTATTTGCCGCGGGAGTTGACACAGAGTACGTCGACAAAAATTAATATCTAATAAACGAATTTTGTTCACATTTAATATTCGATCGATGTTGTTTAAAAGTGAATTTGCGCATTTTCGCTTCCCTCTTTTATGCAAAATCACAATAAAAAAGGTAAAAGCTTTGTTATATTTGGACTTTGGATGAATTAGTACGCCTGCAAATGTGATCACGCTAAATGTGATTTCGGTCTACGCGGCTCTAAAAGAGATCGAAAGCCGCGAAGTTCACAAAACGTGCGGAATTTTCACATTCTTCGGCTGCATCAAATCTACTTTGTGGAATTGGGTAACTTTACGAAGGTACTCACCGGAACAGCAGAAAGCCCAGACCCGTAACCGCGGCTCGTCGAACGTCATCGTTAACATCAGAGACCTGTTACCAACAAAAAAAGATCGCGGATTCAATACTCCGCCAGAAATTCAACCTGTTTTCTCTTTGATTTGAAATCGACCAGACCAGAACCATCTGTCTTTCGTTCGGATTCAATCAAAATTAGTACATAAAATCAAAAGAATTCATTCCAATTTATATACACAGAGTGTGCATGAGTTAGCGTCAAATATTCTAGAGACGATTCCTCTTGGCTAAGCATTTAAAAAAGTTCAGTCTAGAAACGCTTGGTTTATGAGGTGTAGGTAGAAATTTTATTGTTTAACAGTATCAAACAATTAAAACAATTAAAAACGAAACTTTGCTAGATCCATGTTTGTACAAACTTTTTTCAATGCTGGATCGGAATATTTGACTTTTCACCCTGTACGTGCAAAGTAAGCATGAATAATTGAAAATGTTTCTCAAAGGTTTTCTCATCTTTCATCTATATACGAAATACGAATAATAATACATGATATTTTTATCAGATCGCTAGAAGCGATCTGAAAAGGAAACGCGCTCAAAACTGTTTCCATGCGCGAGAGAACCATTAATAAAATAATAAAATGAAATCTATGTACAACGTCAAAGCAGATAAAATTATTAGGAGTATAAATAAGTTTCCGCCGTTTTTGTCAAAATATTTATCAAAACGGCGGAAACTTATTTATGCTCCTAATAGAATATACAGATTAGAGATAACAAGAATCGAATAAAATGTTGTGTGTAAAAAAATAAGAAAATAAAATGTATTGAATACAAAATATACTAAATATATTGAATCAGTAAAAATACATAATCTACGAGTCTAGTAGTCATATCGGACGAACACTTACGGCAACAT
>NW_017305462.1:675443-694504 GCF_001594115.1 Trachymyrmex septentrionalis
GTATTTATTAATCTACGAGTCTAGTAGTCATATCGGACGAACACTTACGGCAACATGCAGGAGTTTGCGGATAGCCTGATTGTTTCCGGTGCCACAGTAGGCCATCGCCAGAGTGTACATGCCGCTTCTACGCAAAATCGGATCCTTGTCGGCGCACAAAGACGTCACCAGGGGATCGGCCTCCTCGAGACGGCCGTACATCGTGAAGGCGATGCCGACCGCCAGACCACGTAAGATCTTCTCATGTTGGGTCTCTTGGGCGTACTGGAAAAGCAAAAGCCTCTCGTAAGAAACTCGATAATCAGATAAATCTCAAAATCAGAAATATCTTCCCCTTGCATTATCCTCAATAAACACCGAGAAGATAATAAACAGTATTTTCCTTGACTCGCCCATAAATACACAGTTGTACTGTATAATGCAACTCACTTTGGCAATTAGAAATTACTTTTCTTAATCGATAAAATAATCGATATGGTAAGCGTTTACATTTAAGTGCGTGTTCCGCGTTTAAAAGATTAATTTTATCCGGTTATCTGAATTAAATTTTAATTTTGTTATTCTAAAAAGTAAAATTCAGAAGCATCCTCAATAGCTGCAAATTAATATTTTCCAATTCTCGCGCGGGAAGAAATTATTCATCTCCCTGAGAGAAAAGTTCTCTCTCGCAAATTCAAATTCTTCTTTTTCGCTTCTGAAAATTTCCCTCCGTCGAGTTGTACACTTTTAACGTTTAATGATCCGCATTTACTTCGCACAGATCTACAATTAATGCAGGCTGCTTTTTGCAGGAGATCGAGATGTGCTTGTGTGTTACTTAATCACAGCCGCTAGGATACATTATGGAACCCGTAATGGGTAATTCGATTAAACCGACCGACTAGTGGCAAGTTATGATTCGTTTAGCATCGACCTGCTGCTGCTTGCAGCGGTGGCCGGCAGCGACGAAAGTTAAAGCTCGTTTCAACCGCGTGCAAAACTACTTTTCCGTGAAAAACGTAGAAACTAAAATGCGACTGCGGGTTTTGGCAGACTCGGAAAGAAAAACTTTACAGATTAATGCGCGAAAAGCGTGAGAAAAAAACACAGCGAGCTGCTCGTGTCTTTATCGGCCATGCCCCAGAGAAAATAGAATCTTTATCTAAATCGTTTAATGCACTGAAGAAACGCGTACTAGTTCTTCTAAAAACATGTAATTCAAACAATTATAAGAAATTAATTAATAAAATCTTTAAACAATATTTAATACTAATAGAGAAAGTCATCTACATAGATCTCCTAAAGCAACACTTATTTCGCAGAAGTTAACTATTGCACTTTATTAACACTTTGTTACTAACAAAAACATAATTTGTTTAGTTAATTAAAAAAGTGTAAATGCATGCGATTTCTATGCGAAATCGGCTAAAAACGTATTCTACGAATGCAAAAATAAAATCCTTACGATTTCCTTTTGCAAAATTTAAATAATAGTGACTATATTATTAATAATGCTACGTCGTTTTGAATACCTGTAGTTTCCTAAATCAGTTTCATTTATATTATTTATCTTTCTTAATTGTTTCGTAATATAGTTTTAAATATAAACTCGAGGTGCAGCGTAAAAACCGGCACACCTGTCTGTAAAACAAATCATGAGCTAACTTAATCTTTATAATGCTGCTTTATAGTATGAAGTAACTCTGTCGGAACTGAAGACAATGGTACATATATGGAAAAGCCGTTGAAAAACTATGGCGTTACATATTTGCACCTTGCACAGAACAACGTGAAGTAAATACGCATATAATTCAACAAAAATGTTTTATATCGAAGTGAAAAGATTCTGGAAAATCTTAGATACATTCACTTGTATTTTATACAGATAATTTCTGTAAAAGAAAAATAATAAGAATATGTGGCATTCACTGTGTCAATTTTGAAGCCTATTTTGTCGGACGCTCATTTTTGCTTATCTTACGAAAAAATTAATTATCGCAAAATTGCAAATATTATCTGATAGAAGACACTTTTTAATTTGTATTTATGTATTTAAAGTTTTATTTTTACCTTTTTGCCTAAGGATTGTCTAAAAACAAAGCGATATGTCGATATCGGCGACCTTCCCTTACACCCTTTCAAGATTTACAGCATTAAAACACTTCAAATAATTTAAAATTACATTTCAGATTATCTTTCAATCTTTCAATCACGATTACTCATAAATCGTAAGCTGTCATTTCAATAAATATACATTGATATCCAATTATAATCACAAAAGAGTCGGATTAATTAATAATCTCTTTTCGAAACAGACACATGTACTAATTGATACATATTGATCGATATCATCTTATCGAACGCATAGTGTAAATATATCCATCAGCAAGCTATAAAAGAATCGTCAGTGACAACGGAAAATTTAACAGATCTTATCAACCGTGAAGATGACTTTGCCGGCGATTGCAATTGGTGTGTGAAAAATAATTATTCTCAAATTTCATCGTCGCGTTTACATTTCGTAAATGTATTTAAGCTCAGTTCCACCAATGTGAGATTAACTTTAATTTCTGTGTTCAAATCTGTTTTTAATTTCAAGAATTAGAAAAAGATAAGTCGTAAGTACAATGGAGATTAAGCTTTTCACATTGGTGAAACCAGATCTTAATACTATTCAAATAAATATCTATTAACATTTAGTAAAATTTTTTCAGTGCAGTTGCCATTAATAACAGAAAGTTATCCTACACCTAGTTCTAAGAAAGAACAAAATATTTTTGGATTTTGCGTAAATCTCTAACACATTTAATTCCATCTTAAAACATCATTTTAGACTCGTGTACTTTTGCCCGCAGTGTATCCCACTTTATTGACGTCCCTCGCATCACATTCGAACTACACGCTCTTCGCCGATGAGCATGGGGTGTTGCACATAATCGACATCAACGAACCTGCGGTACTTACACAAGCAGAATATGAGGAGATCAGCTATGCCACCTCCCAAACTCAATTTCTGTTATACACTCGGTAAATATGTCCGAAAAGCTGACGAAAAAATGCAACAAAGATTCTACAAGCTTCTAACGCGAAATCGATCTTTCTCCATAGGAATAATCGGAAAGTCGGAGAGCCACTGATCATTAATGATAATGACAGTGTGGAGAAGACTTCTTGGAATCCTACTCATCCTACTCGTATTATCACTCATGGATGGCGAGGGGACACAGAAGATGAATCTGCTTGCGCCCTGATTCGGGACGGTAGGACGCTATCAATCTTAATAGCTTGAATACCTGAATTCTTGCTATTTCCAAGATCAATCCGTAAGAGGAATGTACTTCTCAGGGTGTTACCCTGAAGAAACATATGGGTCCTAGGAGAAAATAACAAAGTAATGGCAAAAAAACTTTAGTTTGAAAAAAACTAAAATCGTTTATTATCAGCTTTATTTTCATCGAGAAATTTTTCGAGTTCAATCATACATTTCTAATCTATGGTATACAAAATTGTTAAGAAAACAAAAATAAAATATTAATAAATTTATTGCTTCTGAATTTTGTTAGATATAAACACGCGTTGAATATTTTTTTTTTTCAGAAAATTATTTTTTAAATTACTCCCACAGCAATGAAAACCCATATGTTTTAGTTACAAATTAATATGATTTCCTGCCCCTTTACTTCAGCTTTAAAATTTTCTAAATTATTAATCACTGTAAATTCTTTAAATTTAATTTTCTCCCTGGTTTCCCGATCTCTCAATACAAAATCCTTGTTTCTCTCTCTCCCCTCGTTACTTTCTATTATCCGATCCTTCTGGATTCCTTAAATTCTCAAACATTATTTGAATTTCTGAACTCCCAGATTCCACGCGTCGTTCTAGCGCTCCGTGTTTTGGCAACTAATTTCTAGGTTATTAATATTTCCTCTTTGTTATCCTCAGCTTATCTTAGCATTGGCGATTATAACGTCATCCTGATCGACTGGAGCAAGGCAGCCGGATATCTATGGTACTGGAAAGTCGCGAGGAGTGTGCCATTAGTGGCGAAACGCGTGACACAATTGATAGATTTTCTACAGAGCCAAGCTGGTTTGGATCCTTCCAAGACCAAAGTGATAGGTCATTCTCTGGGAGGGCATGTCGTCGGTCTCGCCGCTCGTAATGCGAATGGCGAAATTGCTGAGGCGGTAGGTAAGTTCAATAAATAGTTCTTTAAGATTAAGTTTGGGAGATTTGGGGGAGATTATTAATATTTCAGATTGATCGCGTTGAAAGTCCGACAATCATATCGGCACGCAATTTATAATTTCTGAAATTAACTCATTTAAATGAATATATATAATAGTTCAACATCTTAACATTCAGACTGTAGTGGCGCTTCGTATTTAAAGTAATGTATCTAACGGTCTTATTTCCAATCTTTATTATTCAATAAATATCATTGATGTGATATCAAAAAAAAAAAAGAAAACAGCTTAAAAATAAATAATATAATTAAGATCTTTCAAAACTTGAAAAAAATAAATAAATAAAAAAGGAACATTAATTTTCTTGAAAAAAACTGCGTGAAAAACAAAATAAATGAGACTAACAATAGCAATAAGTAAAAACGAAACAAAGAAGCTTTTTAAAATATTGGCTTTCTCTACTAATTCCTGCTAAAAAAGAAATCTCTCGATTCGAGAAACGCGATAAAATAGAGAGTTTAATTTGCAGCTTTAGATCCCGCAAAACCCTTGTTCGATTCGAAAGGACCGGGAGAAAGAGTAGATCGATCAGATGCAGCTCGGGTGCAAGTGATTCACACGAGTATTCTGGGTTTGGAAGAACCGATTGGTAGTGCCGACTTTTATCCGAACGGTGGCAAGAGCCAGCCGGGATGCGGTACAATTGGTAAATAAAGCCTGCTATCGAATGCCGAAATCAACATCATTTACTCATTAATTAACGCGCTAATTAATTCACAGCACTCACATGCGCGCACGCGAGGTCTTACAAGTACTACGCTGAGTCTATCCTGAATCCCGTGGGCTTTCGCGCCGGGAAAGTGTTCATGGGTGGACCATCCCTCGATCCAAAGTGAGTACAATATCATCGTAATTCGAACAATCATTCTTTTTGGAAACACAGCATCGTCCATCATCCGCCCGTGCAAGTTGGCCGAGACGTTAATTGATTCATTTATTATTTCTGTCATTTTCAGCGCATGTGGAGAGTATGTTTTAGAGACTGCCGAAAAATCACCGTTCGGACTCGGATAACAGAACAATAGACATTGTTATTTATTTTTAAATTGTATATACATCTATGATATTAAAATGAACTTTTTACGAACATTCTGAATCCTCTTGAATGATTTATCATGGAATAATCAACATTTCGTTCACGACTCGATACATAGTTTCCCTTTAAAAATGTCTAATAGAATTCAATTATAAAAAATCATAATAAAACCTTCAAGTAATACTTTGTACCAAAGCAAATATAAACTGCATGTAACATTTTTTTTTAATATTCAACATAAACAATTTAAAATTACATTTCAGATTACAAGTCTTTTAATAAAGATTATTAAAAGTTACAAGCTGTCTTTTCAATAAATATACAGGATATATCCCGAAATTCGCGAATTAATATATCACAGTAAGAAAGTCTAAAAAAAAATAAGTTATAAAAGTATTTGTCCTTTTAAGTAGTAACTAAGTAAAACATAAAGGTTAAAAACTATTACTCGGAACGTTAAATGGCACTTTATAACTTAGTTTTTACAACTGACCAATTCTACGTTACGTACAAATTACCCTGTGTAATCTATAATTGGTTTTTAATCTTTAAATGGCCTCGTTTAACTATAATCTATAATTGCTGTTTAACCTTATGTCTCAAAAGTACTGCTCGGAACAATAAATAGTAGATTCTTTCATAACTTATTTTTTCGAGAACTTTATCGCTGTAATATTTTGATTCGAGAATTTTGGGACATCCTCTATGCTAACATCCACTGTAATATCACTCATAAAATGTCTGGGATTAATTAAGCTTTTTTTTTTAAATGACACATTAATTGATTCTTGTTAATCATCATCTTATCGAACACATTGTGAAATATCCGTTGATAAGTTACAAAAAAGTCGTCCACAAAACGGAATTCTTCAACGGATTGTGTCGACTACTCGAGAAGATGGTTCCATCAGCGATTACAATCCGTACGTAAAAGATCATTATTCTCAAATTTTACAGTCGCGTATTCATAAAGAAAATATTGTTTCTTAAATGTTAATATGGTAATGTCTAATGTTGATGTTTGATAATGGACTGTATTTGTAATTTATCGAGTTGCATTCGCGAGAAAAAAATATTCTTTTTCGATCTCGCATCTTCGTGTGTCAAACAAAATTATTCTTCATACAGTTACATAGTATCCATATCAGAAAAACTCTGTCTTTTCATTGAAGTTGCATCACACTTCCTCAATCATTACTATATCATCAACAGAAAAACTCTTATTTTATCATGCCGTTCGGTTTCAAAACACTTGAAATACACTTCAGAATAAAAGTTCTGTTTGTACTACTAGCGTTATATTTGAAACAATTTCTCTCGAAGAAAAAAGATATCGATTATAATCATTACTTATTATTTACAACCTTTTTTTAAATTAATCTCCATTCAAATTTGATTGACGCCTGATTTATATTAGCTATTGGTCATCAACGGCTTTTTGATTATGCCATTGAATAAATATTGCATTAACTTACATCTTTAACATCATGTAAAAATTGAAATTACTTTGAAGATGATCGCTTCGATCGTAATTACATTATATACCTAAAGAATTAATGAATTTTGAATTTTGCAATTAAATATTTGTAGAAAAAAGATTAAAATCATAGACTTGCGATTAGATATTCGAGAAAAACAAATGTTAAGATTCTTGGATTTGTGATAATGAAAGAAAAATTATTTTTAAATTGCATAAAAATCTGCAACGTATTTAATTTCACCTTTGAGAAAATAACTCTTTAAATAAATCGACAGATGCCTTCTACTTGCAGTATATTCTTCTTTATTGGCGTTCATTGCGACGAATCTTAACTATACGAATGATATCAACGATAGTGGAACACTAAACGATATCAACGAATCTGAATTCATACTGAATTTGATATTCAATACAATCTATAAAGACGCGCAAAAAACCACATTCCATTTATACACTCGGTAAGTACATCTGAAATAACATGTTACTGACGCAATATCGTATCGTTAATTATTTCCACATTAAACTCATCCTCTCTAGACACAACCCAAAAATTGGACGGCAGCTATTCATCGACGATCTGAATAGTATTAAGAAGAGTTTTTGGAATCCTGATCATCCTACTCGACTGATCATTCATGGATGGAAAGGAGACTGCGAATCAACCATTTGCACTGACATTCGAGACGGTATAACATCATTATAAATCCCGATTGTTTCTGAACCCTTTTCTGCATCCTTAATATAATTTTTACCTCTCTTTTCCCCCCTCCCTCCCTCTCTTTCTTGCACCTCCCTAGACCTTATAAATTTTTTATATTTTGTCTTTTATCTCAAATTTGATATTCTTTGATTTCTTGACTCTTCCTTCCCCTCTTTCTAAAAACATTCTTTACTCCTTTATTTTCAATGTTCTAAAATATATTTTTTTTACAGTTCTCAAACTTAATTATGTAATATCCTTATTTAAGCATAAATTACTTTACTGTATCGAGCCGCAATTAATTTACATTCTAACAAACAATGCTATCACGTCAATATCCTTAGCCTATCTCAATGTTGGCGATTACAATATCATTCTGATCGACTGGCGGGCAGCAGCCAATCATTTGTACTCAAAATCCGCGAGAGGTACGCCAATTGTGTCACATTACATAGCCCTTTTGATAGATTTCCTGGAGAACAATGCAAGTCTCGATCCTGATAGAACCGCAATAATCGGATATTCATTGGGAGGGCATATCGCCAGTCTCAGCGCTCGTTTTGCGACTGGCAAGATCAGAGAAGTAGTTGGTAAGTCCAACGACGAAGCTTTCGATTTCCCTATTTAACTATTATATCTTGATCCCAAATTGAAACAAATTTCTCATTTACAGCTTTAGATCCTGCAGGACCTTGTTTCGAGTATAAAGAACCAGGAAAAAGAGCGGATAAGACGGACGCGATTTTAGTCCAAGTAATACACACCTGCATAAAGTATATAGGCATAAAAGCAGCGATCGGCACGTCTGATTTTTATGTCAACGGCGGCGAGGAGCAACCAGGATGCGGTCGGATCAGATGGATCGGTAAATAAAGTTCATCCGTATCAGTTAATTAAAATCGCCCACATTGATTCATTAGTTTAAAAAATAATTAATTCCTTCACATTCGCAGGCAATTTAATGGCAATAACATGCGCGCACATGCGAGCTCTTGATTATTACATCGAGTCCATCCTAAATCCTAGGGGTTTCCGCGCCGGAAAAGTGTTCATGGGTGGACCATCCCTCGATCCAAAGTGAGTTTTAATATAAAATAAAGATTCTTTTTTTTTTTTTTAACGAAGCATCATCCAGTCTACATGTGTAACTTGACTAAAACGTCAATTAATTCATTCATTGTTTGTGTCACTTGCAGTGCACGTGGAGTGTACGTTCTGAAGACTGCCGACAGATCACCATTTGCACTCGGATAGCAATACGGATAACACAGAACAATAAACACTATTGATATTTAATATTTTTAAATCATACTCATATAACATGAGCTTACAATATATTGCTGACATGGTATAATATTGCTGTAATATTGCTGGAATGATCTGTGCTGTATGCGTTAAAAAATTACGAATGTTTTCTGAATCGCTTTGAATGTTAATGGAATGATCAACATTTCCTTCATGATTCAATACAGTTTAAAGTTGCATCTCACTTTGTTGATCTTCAGTGATTACTATATTGTCACTGTTATCAATAAAAAAAAAAACACTCTTACTTTACCATTAGATATCAGTATAAATAAAATTATCAAAATAGAAGTTTTGTTTATACAAGTTAAAAAGGAAAAGGCGCATAAATCAGTAAACAATAATGCCAATCAAAGCCAAGCATAAGCTAAACGTATATAATTAAATTTTATTAAAGTAACACAACGAAGTTTCCAACATTTTGGAACCTTTTCTTTGTCTCCGATGATAGATGACATTGTATTACTAGCATTATATCCGACGCTGTTTGTCCCGAAAAAAGAATATCTGACTATAGTCATTAATTATTTTTTGAAAAGTTCTTAAAATTAGTTTTAATTTTTAAATTAATAAATTTTAATTAAACCATTCAAACGTGATTGACGTTTGCAATTTATGATAGCTATGGATATTAACGATAACTTATCAATCATACTGAGTAGATAAATATCTATCGACGAACTATAAAAGAAAATGTAATATATGTACACTTATATCCTTGTTTATATAACTTGTGAAAATTACTTTCAAGATGGTTACTTCGCTGGTAACAACATTATGTACGTAAAATATTAATTACCTTCGTAATTAAAAATTTCGCAATTAAGTAGTCGTGGAAAAGATTAAAATTTTAGACTTGCAGTTACATCCGTGAAAAGATTTTCTTAAAGTTGCATTTCCATAAAGAAAAAAATATTCTCATAAATTCTGCATAAACCTATTCAATTTTATTTTACGATTCTTACAATTAGAGAAATATTTTAAACGGATATCTTTTACTTGTAGTGTATCCTTCCTTATTGGCGTTCATTGCGTCAAATTTGAACTATTCAATTGTCATCGACGATCATGGAATACCAAATCTGATCGATATAAACGAATCTAAAATTACACAAGTACATCTCAAAGAGATCCATAAATCCGTGCAAAAGACCACCTTCTATTTGTACACTCGGTAAGTATGTATTGAAATATTAGCGCAACACCGTAATTATAAAAAAATATCGCTTCTAAATGAATATTTTCTTCTCTAGAAACAACCCGGAAATTGGACAGCAGCTAATCATCGACGATATGGATAGTATAAAGAAGAGTTTTTGGAATCCTAATCATCCCACTCGATTCGTCACTCATGGATGGCACGGAAATTGCGATGGAGGTTGCACCCAGATTCGAGACGGTATAGAATCATTATTAATCTTAATTACTTTTGGATTCTTTCTTTTTTGGATCCTTAATCTAATTTTCGATAATATTAAGTGAAAATCGATTGAGAAATATTCGACACACAAATAAACGCCTTATTCGGTCAAAGCGGGGTCTTGGTATATAATATTAATAACAGTACAAATTTTTTTTTAATGTAAATTATCCGCACACGAAATAAGAAAGATCCAAGTTCACATACTTCAGCTTCAGTCTATAGGATTGTGTTCAAAGAACGACAAATATACATATATAATCGGTGCAATTTACGAGATTGTAAAATTCAAAAAACACAAAAAATATTATTAAACACCAAGATCCACTTTGATCGAATGATATATTTATTTGTATTAATAATTCTCTCTCTCTCCCCCCCCCTCTCCCCCTTCAATTTTTAACATTTTTAACTATCGACTTTAATGTTCTTTGATGTTTTTTCCTGGAATTTCCCAAAATATTCTTATTTCTCTGCTTTTATTTCCAATTTCCGAACTCTTTGAAATATCCTTTTTGTACGTTCTTAAACTTAATTTAATATTTGATCTTTTTATGTAAGTATGAATTATTTTATTGTCTCGAATCTTGATAATTACCTCCATTCTATTATTGCTATCATGTCAATATCCTTAGCTTTTCTTAATGTTGGCGATTATAATATCATCCTGATCGACTGGAGGGACGCAGCCAATCATTTGTACCTCATATCCGCAAGAAGTGCGCCACTCGTGTCACAACGCGTAGCCTTTTTGATAAACTTCCTGGAGAATAATGCAAAGCTTGATCCTAACAAAACTGTAATAATCGGACACTCTTTAGGAGCTCATGTCGCGGGTCTCAGCGCTCGTTTCGCAACTGGCAAGATCGCCGAGGTAATCGGTAAGTCAGCGACAAGTTTTCAATTTTATTTAAGTTATCTTGATTCTAAATTGAAATAAATTTCTGATTTACAGCTTTAGATCCTGCAGCACCTTTATTCGAATTCAACGGACCAGGAGAAAGAGTGGACAAGTCGGACGCGATTCTAGTACAAGTGATACACACCTGCACGAAATTTGTAGGCATAAAATCAGCAATCGGTACTTCTGATTTTTATCCCAATGGCGGCGAAGAGCAACCAGGATGCGGTCCGATCAGAGGGATCGGTAAATAAAGTCTTGCCAATATCAGTTAACTTATTGATTCATTAGTTAAACGACTGATTAATCCACAATTTGCAGGCGATGTCGAGGCGATGGGATGTGCGCATTCAAGGTCTGAGATGTATTACATTGAATCTATCACAAATCCCACAGGTTTTCGCGCCGGAAATGTGTTTATGGGAGGACCATCCATCGATCCAAAGTAAGTACAGTGTTATTTTGTTTTCTTCCAATGTGGATATTTATCTCTTTTCAAAATCATTTTTCCTAATATTTCATGTCTATTTCTTTTAATCAATCAAGAAATATCGGAAACTTTCATGTTTTCTTTCATATAATCGACATGTTAATTTTTTTTATCATTTGTCATTTTCAGCGCAAATGGAATGTACACTCTGCAGACTGCTAGTGAACCTCCGTTTGCACTTGGATAACGATTGATTATTTTGCACTTACTTTAAATTTGTACATATTTCTTTTTCTTATTTTATTAAAATTGTTTTTATTGTAAATCTTTACTTACACTAAATCTGTTTATTTTACAGGTTTACTCACTCAAAATTATGTCTTTCATTATTTCAATAGCTCGCATTAATAAACAATATTTTGGTGTCCTTTCAATGTAATAAAATATAAAATAAATGCCAGAAAATCTATTTTTCCCAAATACCTTCATTTTTTTACACTCTTTTTTTCATGATGTTGAGTTTTTTAAATAACATTTTGACGTGATTTTGTTTTTATTATTAAAATCTTTTTCTCTCTTCATTCATAAATAGCAGATTTTAAAATAAGCATTTAAAATAATATAAAAAGTAGGTCTTTATATTAATACTTATTGTTAGTAATAACATATTATTAAATATTACTACAAAAACATTATCTAAATATAAAAAAATAACGCGAGGGATAAAAAACGCTAGAAAAAAAATGCACTAAACTTACCGCAACCATATCTTCGATCGCCTGCGTTGATTTGGACCCCAACATAACCATTCCCATAGCAATTCCAGCTGCTTCACCGGTTACGGCGTCATCTTGATATAGATTAAATTTTAATTGCTCATACACGTCTTGTCTATGAGAGCCCATTGCGGCCAATCCAAGGCCGAGACAACCACCATGACGAACCATCTGGAACAAGTTTTAAAGGATAAATCATATAAAATTTAATTATTACGCATAGTTAATAAAAGATCTATTCACATTATTATATATAATTTGATAAATATTTAATAAAAAATAATCAATTTTATATATACATATATATAAACAAAAATTTGGAAATTTAACGTAAGAAAATGTACCAAAATAAGTATTAAATGCGATATACCTCATTTTGAGCATCTTTTAATTGGCCTAGAAGGTAATCTGTGATAGCAGCTCCGTGATTAGCGTGTATAAGTCCCAAAGCATATAAACCACCACCTTCGGAATATCCGGCACCAGCGGCACCAGAATCTCTCGGCAAATATGACTGCATCAAAGCTAAAGCTTCTTGTTCATGACCTCGATGAATAACTCCTAAAGAAGCCGTCGCAGTCAACTTTGCCCAATTAGTAGCACGAGCCAACCATTCCAAATTATCCCTAAAAGATAACAAATAGAAATTTCAAAAAATTAAAAATTCTGCAAGAATTCACTTCATATTTTTTATGTTTCGTTTTAATATTTTTTAAAATAATAAATCATAACAAATAAAATTTCTAAAAATTTGAAAACAGTAAGATTAAATATTTTATGTATTACATTCCTATTTAAAAAATAAAAGTACAACTAAAACATTTTAAATATCAAAAATTAAAAACGCCTTAAAAAGTCCTAAAAATAGATGCATACCTCAAAAATTGATCACTAGTTGTCCCAGAATGCATGAAAGCGTTCGCAATGACAGTGGCAGTGTGGCAAATTGAAACTCGTATGGCATCCTTGGTGTTTTTCAGGATCAACATATCGGTGTGATTGCTGCGAATCAGAAATTGTAAATGCAAATCGATAGATACCTCGCCACCCAAAATACTAGACAAAGCATCTACTCGTTCTTGTTGTTCCCTCTCTTCTGCATTCTAGAAAAAAAATATTTTAAATCAATATTCATGAATGTATAATATATTTATCAATATAATGCAATTATAATTAATATCAAAAAGTGCTAATAAAGAAAGGTAATGTGTTCAAGTCTACTCAGAACACAGATATAAGACTTTGAATATTATCTTTCGGAAAGTTTTGGCAAACCACTGAGAGTATTTTTGTCTTCTTCTTTCATGACTTCTAATTTAAAATCAGCGTTAAAATTGTAGATTCCATATATTAGCATATGTAAGTCATCACATCTCTGACAAGAAACTACAGACTTAAAAAACAAACACACACTCACCAAACTTTCGACACTGCGCTGAGCCTTTTCTTCTCCGGCAGGAGCAGCAGTTTCCTCATCAACCTCCATATTTGTGGATTCTGCACTAGCTTCAGTGGTTTTGACAGCAGTAGTAGTGATTGGTTTAACCACCGGTTTAACCATCAACGCACCCGGAATTGGCGCAGTGGCTCGTAGAGCTTGTAAAACACGACCGAGAAACTGCTGAGTCGCTGACTCGTACAGATCAAAAGCAATCTGATAGGCCATCAATACGCAGTCATGCGAACCCTTGCTTAATCGGTCCAAAAGCTCGGCTACGGCTAGCGGATCGTCCAAAAAGATTAAGCACTGACACATGTTGACGTAATCGGGGGTGCCGAGGTTTCGATAGAGACTGACCAAACAGCGGAGTACAGTGTTACGAAATCCGCGATTCTGAATCAAGCTCATGGCCACTTGGAAGGCATATGATAACATTCCACTCACGTCGTCCTGGAAGAAAAGAAATTTCATGTCTAATTTTGATTTCAAACAAATTATTTTATAAATTATAAATAAATCTGTATAGATAAAGTAACATATATAAGTCAATGACAAACGTAAGTAGTTTCATGTAAGAACGGTTCACTTATAATCAATATAATAATTAATGGGTCTCAAGTTCCAATTTTTAATCCATATATGTTTCACAATTAAAAAAGAGAATGTTGATTATTCCAATTGTTCGCGAATTGTCTTATCACATTATAAATATATTATGTATGCACTAATAACCACAGAAGTTCATAACATTATTTATATTTGATTTATTCTTGGGTCTACATTAATTTTTTTTATATTAATTTATAAAAAAAATTTAGAGATGACATCTTACTTATATTTGGTTCTTTTACAGAGTTTTAAAATTTTATACTGATATCTACCTTTTGTCATTAGAAATAATATTTTGTATATTATGAATATTTTTACTATACATCTAAGTAGAATGAATGCGATGTACTATATATATAAAAGAAAACTCAATAACAAAATACTTACAGACTGCATAATGGCTGCTTCAAATATATCCATTCTATGTGTCTCCAGGGCAAGACCTAGAGCTTGACGATATTGATTATCATCCAGACAGCGTTGGAACATTCGATTCACTATTCCCTCCAGTCTAGGATCAATGCCCTTACTACCTGGTGGAAGTTTTCCTTCTGCCTCCAGGACGCGTTGCTGAGTATAATAATCAATACACTTGGCTAGAAAATTTAATAATTAAAAATTAATAGCTTGAAATTAATAGCTTGATTAAATACCATTGATAATAATTTGACATACCGATAGTAGTATCAACATATTCGTTTCGAGCATTGACGTCAAATAGTTCTCCTGCTCCAAGAGCATAAGTCAATGAATCCTCAAAACTTCCCAAATGGTAATATACTTTGCTAGCAACTAGAGCAGCCAGTTCATGTTGTTGGAACGACTTATCTTCGTGCAGAATCTCACTGTAAATAGAATATCCACTTAGAGAATAAAATAAACAGATAAAAAGCAATAACGCTAAATGAAATCAGCAATAATACATGAATATACATTTTGTATTCTTTTTTTCCTGTACATACATTTTTTCTATAGCCTCAGAAATCTCAGGCCAAAATTCATCAACTATCATGTCCAATTTTTTCAAGGCAAAGACTTTCAATTCCGGCATTGGCTCCTCCAATAAGGAGATTATACCAGCTGCAAAAATTTTAATTGTATTTTAAGTAAAAATTATTATCACAAAATTGATATATTACGATAAATATTTAATATGATAAATATACAAAAATAATAAAATATTAAATAACACATATAGACTATGTTAAATAATATTAAATAATATTAAATAATAAATCTGATCGATAAACTTTTGAGAAATTTGTTTCATTATTTTTCTTTCGTATCACTCCAAAAATGGATGCTCCGAAATTATCGAAAAAAGATTTCGAGGTTAAGTTTTGCACGAATTGCAAATCATTGTACGAAAGTTCGTGCGAACGCGATAAAATTCTCGCATTAACAAAAGACCGACACAATTTGAGTACAGAAAATTATTTGGCGATTCACCTGCTGAAGTGATATTCATCCTGCTGATTTTCATCGAATGATAAATTTTCCAAAGTACGAGCCTGAAGTCTGAAGGCTAACAAGCCGGAACTATACACAACCATACACAACGATATCAACGATGCGTTAAAGCCATAGGCATATAAGATAGACGAAGCAATGGGCGCGTTCAAGTTGACAAAGCGGCTAGCCTACTTGCCGAGCAAATGAGCATAATTGGTTGTTACTTATAGATCCAACCAATCATACTCAATCGCTCGATAAGCATTTCTAGCCGCTTTGGCGTCTTGAACTCACCCATTGGCTTCTGCACACAGAACGCGGCAACGCTTGCCGAATGGCGGAAGTTGAGGCGATAGCCAATCAACGTCTCGCTTGCTTGAAAGTAAAAAATATATAATTTCCACCGCGCGACAAAAGTTAAACTCAATCCAAGCGCAGCAAGCATTGCAGCAATTCCACACGACTTGCATAGCCGCATAATCATATGCATAGAAAGCCAATCACATTTCTATCATAAAGGCTTCCCATTGATAGTACATCGATCGATACATCGATCGCAACGCGCGCGCAAACGCTTCTGATTCGCTAAAATATCGTCCCAATTAAAATGGCGGCTGATCAATTGTGGCCACGTATTTTCCTCGATGCCCATTCCAGTGTATATATAGTTCAATGGAGCGTCGGTATGAAAAGGCACCTTAACCCTTAGTATCTTGGTTCGCGAGGCAGAGCGATGTTTATTTCTGCCATCATTTCATTTCATGCAAAAACATGTTGATTAAACTTAATTTTATTGATTTTTAAGGTGATTGTGCTAAACCTTTAATATAATTATCTTTTCACATCACACATGGATTTATTCGCGATATCCACTCTGATTTGTATTTTGGATAATATTGTGCCGTTTCTGATTAGATTTGTGAGTATTCTGGAAAAAAATATACCTTTTCGCATTTTTATATTAAATTTTTTAAAACTTTTATTGGAACTTGTCAGACGATTGTAAACCTAATAAGTCACTTTTTATTTTATTTGCAAGTCTTTCGAATATTTATGTTAAAATTGATGAAAATTTGTTTGTATTCATAAATAATATTCAAAGATATTTAAGTTATATCGAACTGTGCTTAATAACTTAATATTCTGCTGTTATAAAATACAGATTTTATCACATGTGTTGGCACAAAAAAGATATGACATTGAGCTGCGAAAGGAATTGAGTAATTTGAAAGAAAATATGGCAGGACTCTCCATGGTAGATGAGTTTGCCAAATGTGCTAAGCTCCAACGTCGATGCAATTATGTAGAAAATATTCTAAAAGAAAACAGTAAGTTTTTCCTTCATACTTTATCGAATGAAAACTTGTAATAGATTATCACTCCGAAAATATCCATCTCATCAATGTTGGATCCAGGAATTGATTGTTTTTGACAGAAATAAGATCTATATATTTGATATAAGATTGTTTTTTATTATTACGTTTTTGTCACAAAATTTTATATGTATCTCTGACTTTGTACAATCTTCCTTTTTTCATAGTGGATCAACGATTAAATCAGAAAATAAAACTGCAGATGTTGCTAATTTATAGTTTTCGTATACTGAATGTACGTATATTATTTGCTTAAGCAAGTATTTCAGGTTTTCACTATAATCATATTAGATTATTAAATTACAATTGTATGCATTTTTTTCATCTGTCATACATTAAGATAAATTTACTTTTGCATGTTATCACATGAACTAAAAGAACAGTTCATGATTTCATTATTTTATTGCTCAAGTAGTGACATAAGAAAGAATTCAAATATATATTATAAGAAGAAATTGATGTAATTTTTCTCTCCTGTCATAATTCAATATGATTATAGCGAAAAATCAGGAATTTTTATCCTTATCCTTTTTGCAATTTCAAGCTCTACATTATTTTTTCAGGGTACATTGATATTATGGTTATGGTATATGTATAAAGACAAGCCAGTTATTGTTCTCTCAGAGGATATGTTATGGCCAATCCAGAATATCTTGAGTTGGCCATGTCAACATGAGAATGCTATTTCTTTGTTAGCATGGCTTGTGATTACCCGATTAGGAATATCAGCATGTAAAAAACTATATGTGTAATTTAATAAGTTGTCATGTAAATCATTAAGCTATCAGCTTATTATGAATTCTGTAATTGACAGGAAGAAAGTAATTAAAAATACTTTGTATTACATATTTAAAGGGAGTTCTCTATCTCGTGATTGAACTTGCGTGATCTACAGAAAAATGAATAAACGAATTTCGCAGCAACAAGAAATATTTTACTTTTACAAATTGAAAGATAAAAACAGAAACAATTAATTATCAATATTTAGTTCGTATAATCGTGCTATATATGGCAGTTATTTGAGCCAAATATCGATTTGTTTGAATTTCTGACAAAGTTTTGTCAGAATGTTTGAGGTGCGAAAAACGACTGCGGAATAGAGAAGGCGTTATAAAAATAATCAATCAGAGTTATTCTGCGTTATTCCGAATAACGCTAATTGGTTGCTTCTATGACGCATTCTCTATTCCTCAGTCCTATTCCGGACTGTGTGATTTTATCTTAAGATAAGAGTGTCCTACATGTATCAGTTACAGCAAATAGTAACGTAAATATATCAGATTTAATATACATTATACATATATAATTAATATAATTATATATAAAATATATATAATAATGATAAAAGATATAAGATAAATATTTTATCAGTATCTTAAGTCCTGATCTGTCAAACTTAATAGATGATTAAATACTGGCCCCTTGTAAGTATGATTATACTATTTATAACAGACATAATTTGAAATTTAGATTTTCGTATAGACGCACGTCAAACATGCTGGGATAGCACAGAAAGTCTTTAATGCGTCATTATTACCCATTCCACCCGGCTCAAAGAACCGAGTAGTTTTTTCATCCTCCCAGGTGGATAGAGTAGGAATCTGTACGTTCCATCTAAGCGCCCAATAAAGAAATCTAAATGCTTTCTGGATGACTGGGTGCACCCGGAAATTTGACGGCAGCCCAACACTGCACGTTTAATCGGGTTTAATAACATCCGTAGTTATAAAATTGTCCAATCATAGCTGTTCCTCGGAAGAATGTAATGACTGTGATTGGACAATTTTATAATTACGGATGTTATTAAACCCAATTAAGCGTGTCGCGTAGTAAAGATTATAGACTTCATTAGGTGCATTTATATACATGCAAGCGTCAAGCAGCAGAAGCAGCAACGAGGCAATTTTCACAG
>NW_017305462.1:694604-695269 GCF_001594115.1 Trachymyrmex septentrionalis
CATGCAAGCGTCAAGCAGCAACGAGGCAATTTTTACAGTGTAACAAATATTTTTTTACACCAGTGCTCGTATCGCTCAGTTGATTGGTTGCTGCTTTCGCTGCTTGACGCTTGCATGTAAATGCACCTTTATTACTTCGTGGGTTCCTTTCCAGCTTCACAGCATAAATATACTTAACCTAAAAGATTCATTTCAGTAGTTCACTGTTTGTTTACGGTGTTGTGTACAAAATGCTTGTATAGTTTACAGTGTATACAGTGAAGAATTATTTCAATTTCTCGAGATGTCGGAAAAAACGAAAAACATGAGCCACGTCAAACATATTCCCAAAGATGCTCAAGTCATCATGTCAATTATGAAGGACATGGGAATAACAGATTATGAACCCAAGGTGATCAATCAACTATTGGAATTTACATATCGTAAGTTTTTTTTCTTTCTTTTGTAATAACTGTATTTTGATAATTTTTAATTGATGTTTTTTACTATTTTACCATTTTAATTGTTGAAATTTATTTAATCAATGAAATTTTTGTACAGGATATGTCACATGTATATTAGACGATAGCAAAGTATATGCAAATCATGCCAAAAAGAAGTTTATTGACTTAGATGATGTCAGACTGGCAGTCAAGATGCAGTTAGAGCGTTCATTCACAAATCCA
>NW_017305462.1:695369-721570 GCF_001594115.1 Trachymyrmex septentrionalis
GGACGATAGCAAAGTATATGCAAATCATGCCAAAAAGAAGTTTATTGATTTAGATGACGTCAGACTGGCAGTCAAGATGCAGTTAGAGCGTTCATTCACAAATCCACCACCCAGAGATGTTCTATTGGATGTGGCACGAACCAAGAATAATATTCCGCTGCCTTTTGTCAAACCAAATAATGGCCTCAGATTACCACCAGATCGATATTGCTTAAATGCACCGAATTATAGACTTAAAAATGCAACAAAGAAGGCTCTTCAAAAATCAGGACACTCTTTGGTTGGCAATAATCAATCCGGTGGACAGCCAAGATCGAAAATAGAGGGAAATAAGACTAGTATGTCGATTGTTAAAAGACCTGGAACACTTGCCACTGTTGCAAGAACACAAACTATTTCTATACCGAAACCTGTTTTGAAATTTTCCACAGGTAACTGCTTCTTGATCTGGTAACTGATCTATTCATAATTAGGTTAATTTCTTATTAATACATGTAATTACTTTATTATATTGCTTTAATATAAAATATGTCCTTTTTCTATTTTCAATGTCAGCTTCGTTTTGCCTACTGCAGTCCCATTACTCCACACCATTCCGTATTTCCTTTAAAACTCCAGCAAGTAAGATTTTAATATAAAAAAGTACTGAAACAGCTGCATTTGGTATTACTAGAATTTGTATAACATTTACAAATATAAAAGAATTTAATTTTGTAACATTTAAAAAGTTACATATTTAAAATTCCTGTTTATTTACCAGTACTATTTTAAATCAAATTGTGACATCAGGAGTGAGAAAATACAAAAATTCAAATATAAAATTATATTTGAAAAAAAAAAATATTCTTTTAATAAATTAATACAACAGTTCCACACAATCGATAGAATAGAATAGACTCTAGACTAGAGTAGAATGTACCAAAATTTATTTTTTTATTTGAGAAGAAATTAAATTATATTTATTTCTGTATATTATTAATTTTATAATTTGTCACAGTAAAAAGAACTCGTTTCATTTTGATTGCATAATTCATTTCTAGATGTATAGTTATTTATTAATTAATGAAATATAAGAAAAGTTTCAGTATATTTTTTAAATTCTAACATGTGTTTTCTGACATCATAATCTTAGATGATAGTAGTGAGTCAACAAAGAAGCTTTAAAATTAGATTTAGTTGAAAATTTTTTAATTAAATCTCATAATATCTATGTTAATACGAATATTTTTGTAGCGGCAACAAGTAGTACAACGGTAAAAACACAAGTAACGAAACCGAAGATACAGATTACTTCCAATCAAACATTGCCGACTGCGAAAATGGAAACCGACGAATCATTGAAAAGAAAACGAGAGGAAGAGGATTACGATATGCCATAATTTTAAGTTCTGAATACTATTCTGTTTAATTATTAATATTCTCTAACACTCTGTAATAATTCTATAATCCGTTTTTTGTTAAAATAATACAAAAGAATATACAAAGTCTAATAAAATATAAGATTGTATAAAACACACGCATTTATTTGAAACTATTTTACAGGTTCATTATTTGAAATTATATTTTATTTATTCCTCAGCTTCACGTTCATTTTCTTCATTTTCATCTTCTTCATCCTCATCTTCCAATATATCTTCTTTTTCTTCTTCTTCGACCTCATATTCACGAGTAGCAGCCACAGGTTCGACTTCTTCCTCTTCGGCAACCACAGTTTCTTCAACTTTAATTTCCTCTTCTTCCTTTTCTACTTCCTCTTCTGCTTCTTCTGTTTCTTCTACTACTTCTGCTTCTTCTTCTGCTTCTTCTGCTTCTTCTTCTGCTTCTTCTTCTGCTTCTTCTGCTTCTTCTCCTGCTTCTTCTGCTCCTTCTTCTTTTTCTTCTTCATCTTTCTTTATAATTATTTCTTCTACTTCTTCCGCACGCACATCTGGTATCGCTTTCTCGATTAAATCAGGTTCCTTCGTAACTGGCAGCTCAAGTATCTCCTCCACTTTCGGCTCGATAATTGGTTCGACGGACGGCACTTTCTCAAGTATTAGAGTAGGTTTTTTCAGCACGTCTTCCTCTCTAACGCATTTCTTTCGATGCATCGGCAAGAAGAGCTTAAACTCTTCTGGCAGTTCGTCCTCTGAATAAAGCCTTAAAAATTGCTTTTGCTTAACATTTAATTTGAAACTACTTTAATATTTAATAAATTATTTTACCCTGACCTATCATAATATCAAGAAATTAATGAAATTTCTGATATCTATTAATAAAGCTTACGTTAAATAAATAAAATAACATATTTTATCAATGATAATACAACATTTAAAGAATTGATTAGAGAATTAATTGATACATGTATTAAATCCTTGCCTATCGGCGAAATAAACTCGTCTGATTCTGCAGTTGGCATGAATTTGCATTCTAGTGGTTTCAATGTAATTTGTACCATAGGCTCGTCGTGTAAAATCAGACAAATTGAATTGAATCTGATTCCATCCACCTGAAAGTCCGATGGGCATGGATGTGGAAAACGGGCGAATGCGTGTCGTACTCTGAAAATTGCTCACACGGAATCTTCTATGCATATTCTTGTCGTCCAATATCTATTTAACAAATTATTAATTAATTTTTTCAGATTGCAATATGTCGCAAATCTACCAAAAAAAAATGAAATATATTATATATAATATATGTATTATGAGAAAAGGAACTCGAAAAGAAAAAGAAATAGAAAGTTTTATTCAAAAAGAAAAATTATATAAAAGGTTTATTTAAATAATAAAAATTAGAAGTTTTATTTAAGACACATCATCTTTTATTTACGAAAAAAAATAAAATTTTATATTTATTAAAGATGAGCAATAAGTATCTGTATATCGAAAGAATTGAATAAAAAAAGTCTTGTTTAAAGAAACTTAGAAGCCTTATTTTTTAAGTACGCATTCAAATGGACTTTACTGTTATCTCGAACGTGAAATACTTCTTCATATTCTTGATAATGATGATAAGAAAGGGTAGCTTTATACCCAGCTCCTTCTTTGGAAACGCTGGACAGTAAATATAAGTTGTAGCCACATTGGTCCCGGCTATTTCCAATGCCAATGACTTTATCTCTTCATCTGTAATTCTGCGTATATATCCGTTTTTTACCTGAATAAATGTGAATGGTGCAATACAATAATTTTAAATATACATGTACTTTTTAAATATATATTTATATATTTATTATTTTATATATATACTTTTTTCTTATTATTAGAAATATAAAAATATTAATTTTTTAAATTAAATTTACAAGTAGACTGTGGAAATTACGAGATTATGAAACTATGAATCTTGATATTCTTTTTAATGTGATAAAAACTAACGTGCATGTCCCATAACTCCAGAGGGGACGACCCGCAACTATACAAAATGGATAAAAATCCGCCCTGATAAGTATTTCGAAACATTTATTTATAAAAATATTTGCTTAGCTGTTTACAGTTTGACAAATATCAAATTAAATTCTTTCCTTTGTTTTTCGAGTTTCCACATTAATTGCCAACGTCCTGTCTCTTTGGGACAAAATTATATTATTAAAAACGCATTTAAAGTAATGGAAAGTATCGGAGTTGTTGAATTGCGAGTTTGAATATAGCCTAAAAATGCCAAATTTCAAAAGAGTAATATAATCTCCAGTAAAGCAGAAACCAATATTGCAGGGCTTACAATCAGAGTTTGAAAGTCAATTTGGAAATTAATACTAACTATTTGTTCATTATTGATGAACTTCAAATAAAAAGAAAAACTAGATATTTGATGTTATTTCTCAATTAAAAAAGGATCCCGCATAAAGCTTATAAAAATTGAATTTCGATCGAATTAATATATTGTTATAGGCCCCCCATGGCTAAAAATTTGATGTATTGTAGATCTTGTCGTCCTAATAAAGTCTTCACAGGCACCCCAAATAATACAAAGTTTAAAATTATGACATAAGACGTTTATAAGTCGCAAAGAATGTCTTATGACTAGACACTTTTTGTTATCTAAGACGACTCGCTATAATGAATTATTTGACTTCTACGAGACGTTTTATTTTTCAGAACGGGTTAAAATTATAAGAATAATATTGACTTGATTGTTTCCCACAAATCGGAGATCTTATTGACAATCTATGAGGCGAGTCCTCTCGCCTATTACAAATTGGAGTGCTTTATTGTGAGTCTCCTTATAACTTTTTTTTATTAATTATGCAGGATAGGGGATTACCCTATAATTACCTTAACCTTGTCATACGTTGTTGACAAGATAAAGAACGCCAACATGATCAAAGTTAGATGTTTTGAATAATACAATATATATTCTTTATTAAATCAATTTATTTCAGATATGATTGCGCGCTGATAATTTTCCGAACTTTCAATACAATCAGTCTGAAACGCTAATCTCCCTAAAATTAAAAAACTATAAAGATTTTCTCTTTTTACTTAAAAATATACATAATAAGTGCAAATCATGACGTAGAAATGCACCGTATTCGCTGAAAATATTGAGTAATAGCCCATTTTTTAAAATGGCACCTCGTAGAGGTGTCAAATGATTCATTAAAGAAGATCGTGCCTGTGGAAAAATTTAATTTCCATAAGGTTTGTGCGGAGTTCTTCCTAAAATCGAGTTTTACGATAAATTTTTTTAAATTTTGTTTTTAAATCTATTATTTTGAATTTTTTATTTTTGACTTTAAATTCGAATAAAGCATCATCGAATTACCCCATAGACCAAGATTTTTATAAAAATCAAGCGAGCAGTTTACAAAATAAAAGGAGGTAACTCCAAATGGAGTCATCGTAGTACGCAAAGAATAAATATGTGTTTTGTTATAATTATAATATAAAACATTTCTAATAACATTTCTAGATTAAAAACGCAAAACTATATATATATATATATATATATATATATATATACAGGGTATCTGATAATTGTTCTGACAGAGTTCGTGGCTATGTAGAGCTGACTAAACTGAGATGGAAAGTCCTTTACAATTTTCTCAATAGTTAACAAGATATTAATTGCTAAAAATTTCCGAAAATTGGTCTTCAATAATTTTTTATTATTCAAATACTATCAACTTTACAGAAAAATTGCAAGAGACAAAAATAAATTGTTTATTTTCTTTTCATATATATATATATATAAGCTCTACATCTCTACTAACTCTATCAGAACAATTATCAGACATCCTGTATATATCAGTAATAATTACAAAAGTAATTAGAAATTTATTAATATATATAATTACAATTAGAGGTAATTAAACAGATCGACATTAATTACGAAATTAATAGCAGAGATGATTGAATAATAATTAAGGGAAATAATCTATTCCCATTGAAATTATCCGAAGGATTTCTTAATCTTCGATAAGCTCGTTCAGTCGGCGTCTCTCTTTCTCTGTTAAAAGGTCTGGCACGATTAACATCTTCGGCGACATGCCAATGCTGAAGACGCGATCGATTCTCACACCATCCAGAGCAAGCGTTTGGGCCATAGCAAAATGCGCGATCTCACGATTCAGCTGCCGAAATGATTGTCGCTGAATCCTTTGCACGCGTTGCCTGCAGACTACATGACTTAAAAAAAATACAATTAATTGTAATTAATTCTGAACTATATCATAAACAATATAAAATTATACAAGTTTTATAAAAAGCTAGTGACCTTTAAAGTCTCGGTGTAAACTTTTTCAGAACGTCTCATTTAATCCCTACATTACTCGTGCGGTTTTTTTAACTCACGTGGAGTGTATCTGATACTTTAACATTATATATCTCTATTTTTATTGTTCTCTTTGATAATTTACAATTAAATAAAGATTAATAATCTATATCTTTTGGATAAAAATAAATGCAAACATTTTTTTAATTGTGAAACAATTTACGTTAAATATCATAATATATGTGTATAAATAATATTCACGCACGTTTAGCAAATTTATAAAATGGAGATATACTGGATATATACATTCCATACAAATAATGAAGAGTTAACAAAATTAATGCTTTATAACAGAGACAACAAACTTTGATATAAAAAAATTTGATTCTCTTTTATTTATATCTAATTTATTTCCGTTAATTGATCGATTGAGAATTAATTCTTACTAAGGATAGATTTTCAAGCCTGTATAGCTGGGATGAATTGAAACATCGCTTCGATATAATTCCGGAAATTGCTTCATATGCTTCGTGCGGTACTTGCGAAACACAGGTTTCTCTTCCGCCACTTTTGAAGAATTCTTAAGCTCTCCAGAAATTTTCAAGTTGTCCAACAACGAGTCATCTTTTTTATCCATTTTCAAAAATTGACGTTAACTTTCTGCCACTTTTTAGAACAATTCAAAATTCAATCTCAGTTCTATTAGGTGAATAAAAAATATTTTCAAGCACTTTTTAGACTGAAAAATTTCTCCAGATTAATTTGATTTGCATTACATTTATTTGTCAGTAAACTAAGCTTTATTGATCTAACAAACGCAATGTTCCGTAATGCCATATTTTTTCTTTGCACTTTCTTCACTCGTAGAAGACTCTACAGAATAACAATCTTTTTGAAATCGTAATCGTTTTTTCAGCGAAAATAATGATTTTCGAGACCGGAGAATTTAGCAGATATGACAAACGGACGACGAACTCAACGAACGATTCGAGGAAAATTGGCCGATTCGTAACGAAGTGAGTGCCTGTACCTCGTACGGATATCGATTTGGTTTCTAGGCGAATCAATAGATTCGGCTTATTCTTATTCCGAGTAGCCGACGATGCGCTCACGGAGCACTGAACTCTTTAGAACAATAAAAACGAGAGCGACTTGTAAAAAATACCAATCTGATGATAGAAAATAATCCTCCGCCGAATGCCATTATCGATCGCTAAATCTAACGATTGAGAATCCATATTTTTATTATTAAAGTCGAAGAAAAATGCAGAAATTGGACCAATAATAAAAAATGGACAATAAGAATTCAAATTTTATATTATTAAAAAATATACACGGATATAAAAAATACACACACATATATATATAGATCTAATTCTATGAATTTTGAGATAAAAATTCTGAAAAAAAAAAAAGTATGAATTTAAACAAATTTAACAATTGAGGATTAATTTGACAAAGCACTATAATTTAAACGAAAAAAATTGATAAACGTGAAATTGTAGTTTCAAATTTCAGAAATAGTCCGATGAAAAATGTATCTCTTATCAGTTAAGATCTTTGCATTCTCAATGGTCCTTTTAGTGAATGCTCTTCGTGTCTTGAGCCAATTTTATCAGGAGGGTTGCACGCGATGAGGGCAGCATTGTGGTCTTGATCGTCTCGACAGTGCATACGTATGAGGTACGCGTTAATTAAATTCATCCCGTACTTTCCACACAGGCCGCTTGATTGCGTGATGTTATAATCTTTCTCAATCGTGAGTGTTTAACGTGTTCGTTCACATTGTTGAAATTTTGCCCTTCCACCTCCGCATTTATTGATTTTTGTGTATATGTATATACAGCTATAGTTAAATATTGATACAGTCCTCGGCATTACCTATTAATTAAATTAATTAAAATTGAATGAGTTATGATATTAGAATAAAATCGCAAAAAAATTGTTTGCTCCTCATTCAAGACAATTTCTTATTTAGTTTAAAATATGATATATCTCTTTTATTTAAAGAAATATTTTATTAATAATTAACTTCCCTTATGATTCCTTAATTAAAAAGTTAAAGACAGTTTTTATTTATTTTATTATTTAATTTTTGTATTATTTCTAAATTATTAAAACGCGCAAGGAGAATTGAATTATCAGTTTATCGTTTTATTTGGAGAAAAAAATTGGAAGATTATATTTAAAAAATTGAAAATAAATTATATACATTTAAACTTTATTGACGGTCAAGGCATTAATTATTTTGAGGAAGTCGAGATCTTTTGCAAATTTAATCTGACTGATCGTTCCTTCTGAGGAACGAATCAGTCGGTCGTTCCAACGGAAATCCTCGAGTGCTCAACGGTCATGCTCGGATTTATTGATATTTGCTCCAAAAGGAAAGGGGGAGCTCGTCGTCACGCCCCCGAGCTCAACAGTCTTCAAGATATACAGCTGATCGTGAGACGAAGCTGAAATAACCGCGTCGTACTTTTTCCGGTCTCGACGATTTTTTTCCAAAATTCCCAACAGCCATGACCGAGTGACAGCGAGTGCGGGATCGCAAGAATCCTCCGCGAGTATCACTATCTGCGGCTTCCAAGTTAATCGGAATAACTGTCGGGATGTCGAGATAGCGAGACAAAGCTTTTTCTCTCTGGAGAACCGGACGGTCCATTTAGATACCGCGTTCCCTTATCCCCTTTTTCTTGTTCCGCCGCGGAAGATCGAAAGGCCCTCGAGTTTGTGAACATCCCAAAAATTCACCGACACTATTCACGACGCTAAATATCGAACTATGTGGAATATCTCTCTGACGAATAAAAATAGATTTTTCCGAAGAATTTAATTTAAATATTTTAGATTGTATATTTTTTCAAAGAAATTTAAATACACCAAACTCTTTCTGATAATTCGAAACCCGGCTGACTCTAATTTCTAAGTAATTCCACTGTCAAATTTAGAGAATTTCGAATTAGAATCTAAAAATTGATATCTTCAAATATTTAACATCTAACTGATAAATTTTGTATAAAACTTTGATTTTCTGACTGAACATCGGAGATTGTAAATATCTGTGAAGATCTAAAATCCTGCGCCACGATTCCGTTAAGTTACCAATTATCTGTTTAAGAATTTTGAAGAACTTCGACGCGATTTGTGAAATTTCTGTCAAATTTCTCAGTGAGGAAAAATGTCGAATGACTTGAATTTTTACATCCAGTAATAAATTATAAAGCTTCATAATCACTGGTCAATGTTTGTGAAAATCGAAGTATCGACCCGCAAGAACGACAGATTGAAAGCTCCTGCCATCGTCGGGACGCTCAATAACCAGGACAGTGTTTTACAATGGCCAACGAAAGGATATCAGGTCGTTACAGGTTGGCAATAAATTCCGACATGTTTAAATTTACGAATCTATAAATATTGCTCGAAACCTCGAATTTTCGAAACCTCGAATTGAAAACTGCAAATATTCGAAGATGTAGAGATATGAGAATTCCCTAGTTATCGTTTTTTTTTTTAAATTTATATAAGAAAACTACTACATCATCTTTAATCCTCGGGAATAGTCATCCTTTTATATATCAATTTTTACGTATTCCAATAAAAAAATGTTCCAATAAAAGAATTTTCGTAAAATGAACATTGTTTCCTCTTCTAGTCATATTGTTTTTCTTTTTTAATAACTATTCTTTAAGGTTATTTAAAAATACAATTTTATTGAAAATCCGCAATAAAAAGACGTTATATTAATTAAAATCTTTATTGTTTTTTTAACATTATTATCATAATAAACTACTTAACGTGTTTACTCCATTTAATATTTGTTTGTACTTATTTTTTTCAGAAAATTGTGAATAATATCCATAATCGTGTAATGTTCGTATAATTCAAATGCCAATAAAACAGAAAACAATTAATAATATGCAAAGTGTTATTAATAATAGTGACAATTAGAGTGTGAAAAAGCATCCTAGATATTTATTTACGAAAAAAAAATCAGATTACATACTTGCTGAAAAAAATTTTTTGCTTATTTTTTATCAAAGCGCGTTTTGTTCTTTTCAAGAACATCGTTACCAGTTCCGGGTCATTCCGAAGTAAATCTGTGCTCAATGACGCTCCAGCTGGGCAAAGACATCAGCAAGACCAGCATGCCGGTCATCTTTAACGAGCCGCTTTCTTTCCTGCAACGCGTCGCGGAATATATGGAGTATGCCGTATTGCTCAAGCAGGCATCCCAGCAAGAGTCGTCAGTCTTGAGGCTTCAGGTGCGCGAGGAATCGCTTTGAAATTTAATCAGGATAATAAATCAATAACCCGCTACTATTAATAAAACGAAATTAATGATTACGCAGTACGTCGCAGCTTTCGCTGTGAGTGCCCTCGCTTCGAACTGGGAGCGCTTTGGAAAACCTTTCAATCCAATTTTGGGCGAGACATACGAGCTGCAACGCGAAGATTTCCGGTAACTAACTCGTTTTACAGATCGTACATTTATAATTCGTCAATTTAATTTCTAATTAAAATTGATTTGTTTAATATTATTTCACTGCCAATTTGCCGTCTCTTGCATATTGGAACTCATTTCTTCTTCGAATCTTCTTCAGGATAATATGCGAGCAGGTTTCGCATCATCCACCAGTGTCCGCGTTCTACGCCGACAGTGAGGATTTCATCTTTCATGGCAGCATCCATCCTAAATTGAAATTTTGGGGAAAATCACTGGAGGTACACCCGAAAGGAACTGTCACGGTCGAATTACCCAAGTAAGTTCAGTAATAAGTTATTCAGGTTTAATAATTATTATAATAAACTAATGTATGTAGTAGTTTGTGTTTACTTTATATAGTTAATAATTGTTACCTTTTCCCTTTTATCAAAATCCTCTGAATTTCGAAGGTATAAAAAACGTAAATAACTCGATCTCACGAAAAGATACATACTTCTAGATTTCGTCTCTATTTTCATAAATATATTAATTTTTTCGATAAAAAAATGCTGTGTATTATTAAAAATTAAAACAATATTAAGAGAATTTTACTGGAAACTTTGGGCTTTTTTCAAGAGATAGTCGATGTGTTAATGTGTTTGAATAGATGGAAGGAGTCCTACACTTGGCAAAACGTCAATTGCATCCTTCACAATGTCTTGGTAGGCCAATTATGGATGGAGCAGTCAGGCCCTTTGGAAATCAGACAGCACGGAGGGGATAATTTAAAAGCTAAGCTATGCTTTGTTAAAAGCACCTTGAATGGCAAGGATGTCCATCGCGTCGAGGGATTCATAACAAATCAAGAGTAAGTTTTAATTTAATTAATTAAATCAACGAGTGGTGTGCATAACAATATAAAATGGAAAGATTAATTTTAACCCTGGAATTGCACACGTGTTTACTTACATTTGTTATACGTTTTCTTTTTTCTTGCGTGGATAAGCAGGGTCGAATTAAGAGTTAATTTTTGTCACCCCCTCCCCCCCGCCCTTCAACTGAAGAATAACCACGTTGGCGAAACGACTATTAAAAAAAAGATCATCTGCAGGGATTGAGAAACCGTAAAGTTATTTTCTTTTACATAAAAATGAATTTTCAGTGCAAAAATGAAAATAAGAGAAACAATCTACAATATGTGACGTTGATCTCAACAAATATTATCCAGGATATGATTCTGAACAAGAGGTTTTAGTCGTTGGTCGAACACCTTGAGCAATGCTAATGCCGGCGGTATTGTAACTTTCATGCCATATAATTCGAAAAGTACTTCATGAAAAAAGATTTTATTATAGTGTTTTGGAAAGTTCTTGATACCAGAGCTATTAGATTTTGAAATAAAAAGTGGGATCTGCCACTTGAAAAAATTGATGTGATCTTGGCAACGTCATTTAAGATCAAACTGATAATCAGTAAATAGATCTTTTTGATGTCTAAAGCACTTTTCTATAAAACTTATATTTTTGAGATATTCAAATGTCTCGACCTTTTTTGAAACACCCTTATACCTTTTTTTGATCCAATGCGCATGTTGAAGTGAGTCGGAGCTATTATAAAATTTTTCTTAATTCTTCGCGTGGCAAAAATTATTGTTTTAAAACTTTTTTTCAAATGCCGCTCCCCTAAACTTGCTGCCTCTAGACTATAAGTCTAGATTAGGCTCCAGTGCTAATATGGCGGATAGGTACATATGTACGTACGTGATTCGCGACACGATAAGAGAAGCGCCGGTTGTAGGGGAGTAAAGAAAGTACATATACAATGATGCGAATGAAACTTTTTATTCCCATTTTATTATATCGTTTTTTTCATACGTATTAAAAACTAAAGCTTATAACTCGCAATTGACGAGCTGAGGCTTGTTAAATATGTCACTATCGCGTGCAGCGAATCTCGGACGCAATATTGGAGAAATCGCTTATATTTGACATCAACCGTATTGATGAATCGTTCGAACGTTACGGCGAAGTAGTCATGAAATTATATTGATATAATAAAAATATCATCATTTAACAGATATAATAAAGTATAAATAATTTACATTACTATGGCCCGGTTGCATCAATGTCTCGTTTTAAAATCGAAAAAGAGATCGAGGCAAAGAGAGTTTTAAGGCTTGCCAAAAATCAAAGTAACATTGACGCAATCGGACATTGGATAAGTGTCAGATAATCTAATCTCACTTGGCCGATGTCGCGCATTGTGATTAGCCTAATATTCGGGAAAGTTCGATTTGATTTGCGAGTGTTCACATTCGATCATTCATTTTACTTCTAATCAAAGAGAAATAAAAGAACATAGCTTTATTATTTAATTATTTTTACGTTACAACTTTTTTCGAACTTAGTCCGATTAAAACGAAAAATTTCCTACTTACAATTTTGAATAATTTAAGTAGCATTTATGATCCATTTTCAAATAAAAACTTTTTTTATTCAATTAGATTGAACAACTGCATTTCATATTCAGAATATTGAATTGAGCAATATTCACGTTGCGCAGAAATTGCTGATATTATTTTTGAATTTAACCGAATTAAAAAAAAACTGTGCTTTCTATTTACAATTCTGAATTGAGTATTCACAATGCACAGAAAATGCTGATATTATTTTTAGATTGAGAGGTATAGAGATATACTCTATGCAATTCCTATAAATAAATAAAAATGCATTCAGGATTGGAAAGGATTCATTTTAACATTCATGAATCTGTATTTCTGAAAATCTGAATCCATTTTAATCTATTTTAATCCATTTCAATTTCTCGTTTGCTGGGTTATTTTTGAAAAGAAACGTATGTACACGTTTCTTTTTAAGAATAGGGGGGGCCCTGGATATCGATTATGTAACTTTTTCTCCAGGAACGTGAAAAGTGAAAATTTTGATGTGTGTATGTATGTATGTATGAACGTATACATACAATAAATTTTCACTTTTCACGTTTCCGTTCTAGGGAGAAGTTACATGATCGATAGCATGCAATCTGGGATCACTCAATCACTGGTCATGACGTAAAGCTCGTATCAGAATCAGATTACAAACTATGCATGCCGACCCGACTGCCAACTCTGATTGCCGACTAATAAATAATGAACTAATCACGATAAGACTGTCAATTCAATGTGATGCCTTATGCTTTTGTAAATGCCGTGGACTTTACATTTAATTTGAGTTCGCTAAAAGTATATATAAGTTGACATTAATTCGTATGTACACGACCAAAGATGTAATAATTGTAAGAAACTTTGTCTATGTAACATAAATATTGTTATTTATAATATAAACATTATTATTTTGATAATTAATCCATTTTAATCTTATTTGTAACGTGCTAAAAAAAAGATTTGAAAAAGTGGAACCTGTTTTTTTTTTTTTTTTGGGGAACTAACTGCTTGGCGGTTGCTGGGTAAAGAATCGGAAGAATCGATTATTCTGAATATAGATCCTTTTTTTCATCCGATTAATCGATTGTTAAGAATTGAACTCTCTTAAACGAATGGATTGATTCTAAAAATTGATCTGTTTTTTTAATAATCGGCATCACTAGTAAACATCGATACATACGATAGTAAATGTCGATCAGGGACCTTTCTCGCAAGTAACTCCCCTCCCCCCCCCCTCCTCTTACTAATACTACTTTTGCATAATAAATTATATTCAACTTTAAATTGAAATAAAGCAAAGCTCTGATGAAAATAAAAATCGGAGCGTAATCGAATGTAACAGGAGAGTAACAGAAGCATAAACGAAACTTGGAATTATGAAATGTAAAAGAAGCATTTAAGCTTCTTTTACATTTTGATATTTCAATATTCGCCTTCATGACGTTTCGTTTACGCAAATGTTACTCTTCCGTTACATTTGACTTACACTCTGATTTTTATTTTCATCAGGGCAGTTTACATTATTATTATTAGCAGTTTACTATTGTTTCTTTATATTCTTTTAGAAAAAAAAAATTACTCTTCCTTTACGGTCAATGGACCGAAATTTTACGATCGTGCCAGCCCTCATTATACGAGGAAACGCTGGAGAAGATCAAATTAGAGGCCAAAAGCCCACAAGCCAGTCCAGGACATAAGAAAGTTTTGGCGAAGCTCCACAGTCTCAAAGTTGGAGCTTTCAAGCCCTTGCATCAGGTATAAAACTATTTAATTAGATTTCATTCAGGGAATTTAATTTATAGAAAAGTTAGTTGTTAATTAAGAAATGATTTTTTTAAATTTAAAAATAAATAAAAATGGTCTTGGATGCAAATTGAAAGTTTTTTTTTTGTAATTTTCAATTTTAATTAATTCAATTAATACATAAGGACATAGTCAAGCACTGCATTATTATAATTTAACATAGTTGTTAATATAAAACAATTTGCTGAACAAATTAATCCGTTTTTTCGCATTTATACAAAATGTACTCATTAAAACTCCTGTATATTTTTCTAATATAAAGGATGCAATAGAGGAACCCTTTGGCAATACAGTCGTTGACGACATTCCGATTGTGGACGAGATTCCAGGATCTGTCACTCTGTGGGAAGCTACACCAAGGCCCAGCAATAGTTCGGATGTTAGTTGAAATGACATTTGAATAAATTAATCGAATACGTCAATTAATTTAAATTTTTACAAAATTTTATTTAAATTCGGAAATACATGTTTTAACAACATAATTATTTATATGTTTTGTATAATGAATTATTTTATTGTAATATAATACTTCTTAAATTATTCTCTATTCCTACAACAGATTTCTACTAATGTGATAAAAATAATTTACTTCAAAGATGTATCGATTTATTTGACACGATGTATATTTTGTAGTATTATCAATTTACGACGTTCGCGATGTCACTGAACGAATTGGAATCTGATATGGGAGACATCCTATGTCCGACCGACTCTAGATTAAGACCGGATATTCGCAAGCTGGAGAATGGCGATCAGGATGGGGCTGCATCTGAAAAAGCTAGGCTGGAGGAGAAACAGAGGAATAGTCGCAAAGTGCGCAAGCAGAAGAAAGGAAACGAATACGCTCCCAGGTATAATTGCGCATTTTATTTTAGTATAGAAATCAAGATTCAGATAAATTTAAAAAAGACCCCGCACTAATCTAATGGAAAATGTCTTTCTGCGGATTTAGCTAATTTTTCGATATGTTGTAGTTCTCTTCATTCTGAACATATGTCTCGATAGGCACAACTTGAGCCTATGAACCGTTTCCGTGTTACAAGTCTTAAAAGATCCAGTAATCATGTAAAAATCTGGACCTCTGGATTAATTTTTCCGATTTTTGTACTGCGACAACCTAATTGCTATTTTAGTATTTAACGTTCGCATTCTTTTTATTGTACTAATGATGGTTATGACTTGACCAAAACGTTTACGTGTAATAAATTTTAAATATATGACTTGTGCGAAAAACAACGTTGCGTACGTGGCTGTATGCTCTTTCTTTTATTTATGTTTTAAAATTTTATATTCTTATATATTATTATTATATATTATAATATATTTTAACGGATCTTGCAATTTTATTTGAACTGTAAATTGTAAAAATTCAGACAAATATTATCTAGACCCGCTTTGACCGAATACGATCCTCTTCATTCATTTGTAAAAATGTGCAGGTGGTTCCAGTCTGGTATAAGTCCTTACACTGGCCAAGAAGATTGGATATATCTGGGCGGGTATTGGGATCGTAATTACACCGACGTCGAGGACATCTTTTAATGAAGGCGGAGTTCGTTATCTTCCATTAATCCGACTAACGCTAACCGGAGATCAGTAATTGAGCGTCGTTAGTAAAAAATTACAAATAAATTGCCTAAGAGGACAGGTGCGTAGCTCGATAATAGACGCCATTAGAAATCGATGTCTTTGTGTAAAGTAATTAAAAGCAGATCTTGCGTGCGAGATTCTTCGAGCGCAAAATTGGAACTGGGTACTTCATCCCATGCTCTTCGCTGTGGGAAGAAAGCGAACAGGAGATACAAGCAAATATCATTCGAAAACCAATTTCTGAGAACCAGAATTTATGGTTTTCGTACATTCGATTGTATCATTGATTCGCGCTTCCTGTCTCCGATACTATTTTTATAAGAGGCCATGTTGGATCGGAAAGGCGATTCTTTCATAGTATCCCTGCTTGAAGAAGCCAGTAAGAGACGACAGAAACTGATTTGAAGTTTATATAGGATCCTCCTTCCTAAGTTTGAAACGATATCATAATTCAGGAGCACTCTATGTAACTTCAACACAGACTGTTGTTTCAGTCTAGGTTTCTCGGTTAAACCATCAAATATTTATCCGCACGTTTAACGCTTTTCTATCGATCTGTCAATTCAGCCAAGTTACGTTTCGACGTTAATACGAGAATCGGACTTAGTTCTATCCGAGGAAAAAAATATTCTTGTATATTTATATCAGAAATATACTTAATAGAAATGTAGAAGAAATCTTGTATCTTATCAATTGAGAATCTGAAATTTAGATCGACGAATGGATCATTTTTCACAGTGAAAACAAAATAGTGAATGATATGACTTATTTAAAGATATTTAAAGATAACATATATCTATACCAAAATCTGATACTGTAAACATCAAAACTGTGATTGTGTCGATTTTCTTTTATCTCTATCTATGTATAATTTTATCAAACTCTTTGAGCAGGAACACCGTAGATTTTCATGTAAATATACAGCGATTGTATAATACATTGTACTAAAGTCAGACGGGCCGAACGATTTTGCGCGACAGCTTCAAGCAATAATTATTTATCGTAAAAACTTGGTGCGTTGTTTTCGATTTCCAATCTGGAAAAAAATCACCGAACTTCAGCTATTGCGAGACGCCACGTTGGAAAAAAAAAGCAGGATTTCATGTTTCGCACACACTGAGAAAAATATCTGGTTGAAAATAGACGAATCAGAAGATTCTGATTACATCAATCAGAATTCCGGTTATCTTAATTAGAATTCTAGATTTAAGAAAATTCTGATTCGTTCATTTTTAACCAGAATTCATTCAACTAGACATTTTTCTCAGTGCAACTTTTAGTGCCAAAGATTCTAAGAATTCTAGGTGCGAAGGAA
Organism: Trachymyrmex septentrionalis; assembly: GCF_001594115.1. NCBI lineage: Eukaryota > Metazoa > Arthropoda > Insecta > Hymenoptera > Formicidae > Trachymyrmex > Trachymyrmex septentrionalis. The sequence goes on from NW_017305462.1 coordinate 712,635, forward strand.
GGAGGTCACACATAAAGATTGAAAACACCGCGAGTCAAAAGGCGCAAAGGATCCAGTATGTGTATATATTTGCGGAATAAACTACGTTGTTGCTTCCAAGTAGATATGTATCTTTTGCGCGATAGATGCTTCTTAGGATAAAGTTTCAGACAAATACTTTGTCTAAGTTGTATGTGCGTTGACACTGCTTAATTTAGAAAGGACGACAATAATTTGAGGTTCTCGAAGAGTGCCGAATGTGTGTTACATCGTGGAAGAACACATCTGAATTCTAAATCATGCTATCAAATAAACCAGAAACGATCTTTCTTATATATAATCGATCGAGAGACATATTTTGAGACAGGCCGAAAACAGAAGGTGGAAAGTAAATTGGGAAGGAAAAGGGACAAAACTTTTTCTTGCTCTTGCAAATTTTATGATTTTTCAATAATAATATTCGTTGAATGATATTTTTGGGATTCGGTATGATTTGGAATTCAGATCCTCGAATTATAAATCCTACCAGTCCGCCGAGCTGATTGCGAACATGCGCTACTCCAGCTCGAGTTCATCGTTTGCAGATGATAGAACTTTCGGTTGAATCACGCAGCCTTCAAGTATACGAACTCATCGCTTCAACCGTGAATGAGTTTACGATATAAGTATATACACACATATATATAGTATATGAATGCACATATCTGAAACACCTATAGGATTTCTATGCTTTCATAAGGGAATGGCGATGCGAATGATTTATACGTCGATATGATCATACTCTGCGGTGATAATCACCCGAATCACCTGTGAGGACTTTATTATTGTTAAAAATCGCGCACGTAGTTTGTAGGAACTCGTTGTGTTTTTGCGTTGCATAGATCACGCCAATGTGTAACTGTACATAGATAATAGTCATATTAGAAATAAATGTTGTTAAAAAAGAGCTCTTACGGCCTCGTATCTACTTCGCAGATTTAAAAGCTCAGCAACCCGATTTTTTCACAAGAATCAATTTTATTAATTGCAGAAGGAAATGAAAATAAGAAAATCAGAAATTTTTTAATCACTAGCTGATGTATCATTATAAATTGTAATTTTTGTACAACATAGAATTGATATTTTAAATTTTAATTATTAAATAATCATTAAATTTATTGACAATATGACTTGTATGTGAAATCTTTGATTTGTATAAAATTTATATTTTTATATTTTTTATATGATAAAAAATAAGATGAATATAAATTTTAGTGTTTATTTTATTTATAGCTACATTTATTAGGCTACTGCTATTATTATTTATCAAATCTCTTTGTGCCAAACCACTGAAATTTTCACGTAGAAATTAATAATTTGCTAATTAAAACAAAAAGGAAATCAAATATTTTAATCGCTAATATTTGTATAATTATCATACATACTTTAAATTTTGTACAATAGAATTAATAATTCTTATTTACATTCCTTCCATATTTTAAATTAAAAAACAAAAGTTTTCGCATACACATAAAATCTTTGATTTACAAAATTTTATGTTTTTACATTTCCAATCTAACAATAATAAGCTTTCAGAAATCAGAAGCTAAAAATTGATCATAGTCGTCAATTTTTAGCTTTTGACTTCTGATTTATGACTTACCTCTTGATTTTTCTCTCTTTATAATTGTTTTATCGACAATTGCATTTCTTGTTTTTTTCTGAAGTTCGATAACTTTGATCTCGGGCGACATAAAACAAAAAACCGGATAAGAAGTAAAAAGACAAGATGTAAAAAATAGTAAGAAGCAAGAAACAGGAAACAGAAAGCACATTGTAGAATAGACTTAAGATATCAATTTTTAGATTCATTTTAATTACCTTTACCATTTTAATTACCATTTACCTTTATTAGGTAATATCAAATTTTTTCGCGCCGAACCACCTCTTAATTTTACCGGACGCCGCCACGCGCCGCCACTGACAGGCACGTTTTCAATATGGCCGCCGGCGCTCAGTCAGTTCACCGTCAGAACAGAACCGATCGATCTTGTCGTGGTATCGAAGAACGTATGTTACTTTTCGCTTCCTGGGGAACCGATTTGTGATTCTGAAATACGCCCATCTTTTTCGTACAGTCGACGAAAATCGTCATCTTCCTCCAACTGCGCGCCGCAAGACCATCGAGATGAGCAACGTACCAACAGGTGAGATCATCTTTGTCACCCACTCATGCTGGATTGAGGAATTATTTGTGATGCTGTTTTATGATCAAAGCGAGACACGTCGTTAATTTTTGTCCGAGAATCAGCTGGCAAAAGTTAGTTTAAGGAGTGCAGTAACCGAAATTCGGCCGATCGAATTCTAACCTGTGATTATGTGCTACCCGCTATCTTGACGTTTCCAGCAACGACCTTGTGAACTCTCATCCGTGTATGCCTCTGTATGCGCGTGTAATGTGTTTACGGATGTGTACGGATGTGTGCGACCGGCGACTCGCCACAAATTCCTGTCGGTATTGTATTTGTATTTTTCTTTGTGCTGCATTCATTAACGTCTCATACTTAAAGCGAAGTTTTTATCGTAAAACGGATAACGAAGCTATTTCGATATAATGGATTTTTTCCCCGAACTTTTTGGTAAAATACAAGCAATTTATTTGCGTTTAATGAACGTTTAAAAAACATCAGTTACGTTTTTATATTTGATACGATATGAGTATAAATGTCTCCATGTAAAAAACGATATTTCAAACTAGTAAAAAGTGTTAAACAGACGTTTTATTAAATGTTTTTTCTAACGTTTATTCAATAGTGTTTTCAAAATATATCAAATAATTTATTTTTAATTTATTTTTCGCTTAAATGGTTAAAATTAATATCTAAGATTTAATTTACACATTGATTATACATATTCTGTTGCTTGGGATGAAACTGATAACCGCTGACAAATAAAATAAAATATCACTTATTGTAATATTGTAATATAATAACATAAAAACTCTGCATGATAATTTTCATGAGATTTTTACAGAAATAGGGAGAAAAAAAATGTGTAGGGAGCAATTGATAGGAATTGTAGATAACTGTAATGCGGGTGCAGCTGCACTGACGAAGGTCAACTCTCTACACACTTCGTTCTTTACTTACTTCGCTGAGAGAATTGAACTCAATCTGTGTTTCTTGATTATATTCTTAATTAAGTTTGTACGAAACCTTATATATTGCAAAAGTAGGTAGTAGTTTTCTAAACTTCAAATGGAATATACATATTATTTGATAATTTTTGAAAGCTGATAGTCTACGAGGAAGGATATTGAGGATGTATCGGGTAAGTTTCTGCAAAAAAAAAAACTCACTGTTTTGAAAATTTATACAGGGTTAATATTAAATTATTCAAAGACTCCAATATTTAACAAATAAATTAAGAAGAAAAAGCCAATGAAAGCACGCACTAGATGGTTTTTTGTGAAAATAATTGTCATATATTTAAAAAATACATAAATAAGATTACAGACGTTTCGTCATAACTTTTTACTGTTGACAACCCTATTTTATTTTATTCAAATGCTTTTATATTATATATTGGTCGATATTATAATGTCGAAATATCTGTAATGTTATTTATATATTTTTTAAATATATGACAATTATTTCCACAAAAACCATCTAGTGCGTGTTCTCATTGGCTTTTTCTTCTTAATTTATTTTATATAGTGTTTCAAAATTTGCGCCCGCGAAATACAAGACGTGATATTTTATGATAAAACAAACAACTTTTTCCTTTAACAAAATTGCGTTCGATAAATAGTTTTTGCCCTTATTTGTCTCCTCAACCTCAACCTGTTTTCCTGCAAAAATTACTAATTAAAGGAAAAAGTTGTTTCTTTTATCATAATATACTTTATCATAATATATTCCGTATGTAAATGAATATTACATACGTATGAAATAGTTCAACAAGATCTATATTTATATTTAGTTACTTAGTTTCATTATTTAAATGAAAATTGTCTTATTTTATCTTAATTATTTAAAAAAATGTCTTTTTATTGAAATAATTTTTAATCTAAATTTTAAACCGCTGCAAAACGTGTTTTGTATTATTTTCAAATACTATGGAAAAATTTGTAATTTTTCTATGTTATCTTCCATTTTGTTAAAAGATACATTTTTAAAGATGAAGATGAATGAATAAAAGTAACAGCGAGAAGTTTATTTAAAGCTTTTCTATCTTAAAATAATAAGAAATTAAGTAAATATACTACACAAAAGTTTAATTGAACGTATTAAAAGAGAGAATTTTCTATTAAATGTTCGACAAATTGATCCTAAAATGTCTAATCAATTTCTCAAGAATCTTCTATTTTTTTTCTATTTCAATTTAATATTTAAATTCAATGCAATTTCAGACTTTTAGCCATTCTTAGCGATAAACATGTCATTAATTGTAAGTTAGTATAGATGAGAATCTGCCGTCGAGACGAATCGATAAACCGGTTTACCGAAGGTTTCCGTGAAGTTCCAAGAACTTTTATTATATATCTTTGCCACGCTTCCGCGCTTTCATCATCGATCGCAAAAACAAGCGGAGCACTTCGCCAAGAAGGTCGATGAACCAATCAGGACACTGAATCGGGCCTAGTTTCAGTCCTTTCTCTCTTTCTCTTTAAGACTATCTTTAGCCTACTTTTTCTATTTTATGCCTGCCGCAGTAACTTAAATAAAACCAACGGAAATGCATACAGCAAAAGGATTAAATCGCGAATGTCAGAAGTATTTCTTCTCGAGACAATTTTAAGACACCCTGTAGAAAACAGATTGGGCACAATCATTAGCAACAATTAGCGGGAATCTCTTAATTAGCGTGTTAAGTTTCAAACAAATCTTGCTCCGTACAGTTGCACACAAATACATTGTAGAGAAACTAAAATCGAACAATCATTACTGTATTATAGCTTAATACAGTACCTGTATTATAACTTAACTTAAAATTAAATGCAAGTAGTGTCAGCAACATCAATGATAATTTAATTGCTATGTTAAGTTGCATCCTCAAAAAAATATTTAACGGTTTCCAAATTAGGACGAAAATATAAAAATAAAAATTTCGAAATATTATTGAAAGTATCAGGGAAAAATTTATAGAATTCTTAAGATAAGGAATTTGACAACTCCCTATTTTTATTGTGAATTTTTAATCCATAGAATCACGTCAAGTTCTATTTCTCGATGAAGAACCAAGGTTGCTTGTCCGTTCCCTCCTTTCCTTTCCTTTTGTTCTCCCTCTCTTGCTGTCCCTTCCTCTCACTCCTTGTTACCTGTAAGGTAGAACGTTTCGATTTCTCTTAAACGTGGAGTTGTGGTGGCGTCTTTACAATCGGCATCATCGTTGTCGTTCTGAGGACACAGCTGTTAGTCGTGTGTGCACTGTGCACACGTTAGTGCACGTGGTCGTGTTCTGTGAACTATCACGCGAATGCATGGATTATATAGTCATTAAATCATGCATCGCGATGTAGATCTGTTGGAAAATCGATCCCGTTGGAAGGAAAATTGATCGCGCAAACTTTTAATTTGCTCCTTTTGAATTCTGCATGATTTGCATGTGATAAATATTTTTGGTTCTTAGTGAAATGTGATTATATGTAATAAAAAAATTCATTGTGATAGATAGCAAATCTCTCAATTTTCGGAACATTTCTCTCTATAATTTTTAATTCTCAATTATATAATTCTCAATTATATAATTTTTACTCTAATTTATATAACTGTCTGTTACTTATTTATCTTTAATTCTGAGTTGTATTGAAATTTCATTGTAATCAATGCCACCAGTATGTGCAATATGCGAATGATTTTGCAGTACAATTTTGAAATAAATTTTTTAAGCGAGATTTTGGAAGAAAACTAGATATTGGGTTGAGTTGCTATTGAATAAAAATTAAAAGAAGCTATGAAGATGATGATATTAAACTTATAGATGCTTCAAATATTAATCGATGTTTCTTTTCTGTTAAAAAATTTTGTCTTCTGGATCTTCTTTCTGGAATTCTCATTATTTTGTAGCAGTTGTTTCTAATTCGTAGATCTCCCTCTGTCTTTCCTCTCTTTAGATCTATTCATTGTTATTTTTATTCTGAAGCATCAGTCGTTGTTCAGACAACAAACCTTCTGACTCATATTCTTCTTAAGTTAAGATTTTGGAGAATTCAAAAGAGCTCCTCTTAAAAAGACCACGAAGCTCAGTAGATATCAGGATCAGAAGATAAATACTCTATTTTGAAGCTTATCTTCTTCAATAAACTTTTGTGAAATATATATTTCTTGAAACAAGATTTCGGCATCAAATTTTGGGATAAGTTTTCGTATCTCTTCGAGGAAAACCATGAAAAATAACATGGAGGACCTTGAACAATCTGTAAATTCAAGAATTATTCAATCGTGCGGGAAAGTCTGTCAGGAACACAACGAAGAAAATTGCCCAAGCGAGAATGAACGCGAGTTTGAATCGCTGGAATACGAGGAAGATGCATATTACTCAAAGCTGACAACGACGCCGAGCTTTGATGACATCGACGAACTGGGCGACGAGGAAGTGGATGAGCTAGTGGTTCACTGCTGGCGCGATTCTAACGGTGAGATAGACGAGATTGTTGTGGACGACGGCAACCTCTCTGTCGAGACGGAGTTTCTGCAGGAAGAGTTACATGACGGCCGCAAGAAAAAGAAGAAGCGAACGATCCGAGTGATCTTCCAAGACTTCTCCAAACCTTACCTCGCTAAGATCAGCAATAGCCAGAACTACAAGAAATTCCTCGAGTTGATAAAAGGTGCTGAGGAAAGAGGAGAGAAATCGCTTCGTTATTTTTATACTCGTAATTTATATTAAAAAAAAACTTGTTGAATTTCTAATGGACTTTGCTGAATTTCTAATAGAAATTAGAGCGATTGTAAAATTCATTATAAATAGTAGAAATTAGAGCGATTGTAAAATTCATTATAAATAGTAGAGGGAATGTTATTTTTTTAAATTAATCAGAAAGGTTATCAAGTTCCAGTCATTTGACAATAATGTTTAAGTCTTAAAAAATTTGGTATCAAGCTGTTAAAAAATTTTCATGAATTTATAAGTGCTTAAATTTGTGCATAGAGATATTTAATTTCTAACATAATAATTATGTACTTTCACGTGAGAAATTTTGCGGTTACGTCTAGCAACTTCTCGTCTATTCATTTCTTCTCGACGTGTGAAAGTATACGAAAAAGAATCATGAAATCGCTATCGAATACAGCGATGTGGAAATATACTTTTAATTTTTCTGGGACAATGTTTCGCTCTGCTGAAACTGCAGAATTCCACGCATTCCTCTGCAATCAGCGAAACAATCGAAATCGTTCGCTAAAGGTTTACTTGCAATCACTTTCTGAGAATAATTGATAAATTACAGTTGATTACATTTCTATTTTTGTGTTGATATTTAATGCAGATAAAAACCGAATAATTAGATAAATTTTTTTTCTATCAATTGTAAACCAGAACTACACTCAGAAAAAAATAGCCTAAATTTTAATAAATATTTATTTGAATACTGCCAACTAAACGTTTACTTAGAATAAATTAATATTTACTTAATAAAAAAAGTGATTGTTAAATCAAATTAATGTTTTTTGTATCAAATAAATATATTTTTATATTTAATAAATATTTAGTTGGTACTATTCAAATAAATATTTATTGAAATTTTTTAGGATATTTTTTCTCGGTGTGGTTAAGATATCTTTTTAATGTTATCTATATATATTTAGTTTTAATTTCAGTTTGTAAAATGAGCCTTATTTTTATTTTTAATTTAACTTTGATAACGTAATATTACTTGTTTTATATACAAAGAATGATTATAATTTAAGTAGAATATATATAAACGTCATCTTTTATATGTAATATAATAATCTGTATTAAATTGCAACCTAGCTTGCGAGAAAAGTAATCCTCCGAGTTAGCGTGACCGTCATGGTACCGTATGCCTCACGATTAATTTCCTTCCTTCCCTTTTGTTCCAGGAGAAGATGCCTCGCTCCACTCGGCCGGGTCTCTGTCGCCATCATCGGATACCATGGCGAACGAGCTTCAAGGACTCTCCTTAGAGGAGCAAGAACAGCAAAAGGCTGAATGGAGCGCTCAATTAGCAAAGGTAGATTTTTGAGACCCAAATCCCGAGGATAGACAATAATGAAAATCAATTTCAGGTTGAAGAAGAAATACAGACTCTGAGACACGTTCTCGCCAATAAGATTAAAGTCTCGCAGGATTTGAAAAGGAAGCTTGGCATTAGTGTCTGGAAGGAGCTCACTGATGATGTTAATCAGGGACTCAAGAACGTTAAGGAAAGTCACGTGTATGTATCCTGCTGTTAATTTGCTTTCTTTGCATGTCTGTTTAGTCTGTGTGTACATGTATTCTATACATACTCTATACATACTCTATATGTACTCTATGCACTCTGCCATATTTTATGTATAAAGGAGAAGTGGATGAATAAATTATAACAGAATCACAGAATATCTTTAAACTTGCGAAATACTTTATTGTATATTAACTAAATAATTAACAATCTTCGAGATATGCGCGAATAGATTTCCAAATCTCTTATTTCTTCGCTAAGGTTTTTTATGTATCCTTTTTATTTCTCGTTTCTTTGTTTTCTTTTCATTTCTACGAAGTGACGCCGGTTATTCTTTTTTTTTTTATTGATATTCCACTTCTATTCTTTAGATACACGTAGAAGCATTGATTTTTTTTTTACTTTTGGTTGGGTTCTCATTCAGTTATCAGAACGTCGGCGAGACATTCGGTCGCTTAACCAGGACAATCTCCGCGAACAGTTTGTAAGTACGCACAAAGTGTCTCATTTTCCTCTTTTCGCGATCCACGTTTTATGACAGTGTGCATTATATTAACATATATATAAATATATA
>NW_017305462.1:721670-727949 GCF_001594115.1 Trachymyrmex septentrionalis
ACATTATACTATAACGTTTGGCAAATTTGCTTTGGAAACAACCTATATTAGTTGATATCTTAATTTTCGCAATTTTAATTACTGATGCTACTACACTCGCTTAAAACAGAAACAAAATTTAACAAAAAATACAGCAAACACTACTTTAACACTTTATTTAATATTTAAATGCTTTATGCCGATTAAAAATTTATTCACACATTTTCATAGATGATAATCTACCTTGAGGATCAGATTTTTACCGTTTTAATTTTTTGTCATTTCAGATACCAAAAGACAGAATCTGTACTCAAGTCCACAGCTGAGAAAACGACGAGTATTTTAGGTGGCTTTGGTAGTGGCATTACTATGAAACTGGGCCAGATGCGTAATTCCGACAGTTTCCGGTCGCTGGAGGAAAGAGTTGGATCTGCCTGCGAGAATATCAAGGTAATTAATACTAAATTAGATTAATATTACTAAATATCTATTAATTAGTCTTTCAAATTAACTATTTTCTAACTAATTTTTTAGATTTTAAACGCGTGCGTCAAATTTTCAATTTTTTATGCCACAAATTAATAAATAAACGAATCAAATAAAATAGTTTAAATATTTTATTATATGTTGAATTTATGTTCTTTGGAATTACTAATTTATAAAATTTTAACATATTAAAATTTCTTTGATGTTTTTATTCAAGGATTATTTTCTTCTTTTCGCAGACGAAAGTCGTGCCTTCAAGGTCCGGCTCGACGCAGAGCTTCGATGAAGCACTCCGAGAGTCCGAGGCAATGAGACGCGCGTCCGCAGCTCCGTCAGCTACCAGCCCGACCATTCCTGAGGATAAAATGCTCTCTTAGAGCTCGAAATCCGCGCATTTCCTCCGCGCGATACAAAATGCTGATACCGCGCTATATTATTACTGCGTTCGTCTATTGCAATTGCTTTAGCGGGCCAAATGGCGTATTTGTGCACGTCGGATTCGATTTCAGTCATTCGATACTTCGCTCAATCGAGACTTCGGCCGCGAGCACAATCGTCCAAGTACTATCCTATTCTTTATTCAATAAAAAAATATATTTTTCTTGCACGCCATTTCCACGCCTTTCTCCTCGCAGGATCGCCTTTCTTCGAGCCACTATCAGGACATCCTTTACGCAAAGTGTCCCCCATGTGATTTTTATATTTGATACTAAAAAACGGCTACTCAAGACGATCTGTGTGTTTTCCAATGAAATGCCTTTTGGAATTTTTTTTTTATAATTGTGATTTGTAGGTATAATAAAATATACTTGGGCTCGAGAGCTGCTTATTTATGTGTGCCGCGAGAGGAACTTAATTTTGCAATAGAAAATTAATAATAAAAAGAAATTATGACACGGTTCTATTATAATTTTCATTGCACAATATGCAGTTGTTAATAATTTTCTTTCTTTCAGTGTATTAGAACAATTATATTTAATTATATTAAATCAATTTAAGTTTACGCCAATAATCGTACTTATTTCTTCAAATGTTCATAATTTTTGACACTCGGAGTTTCATTGCACATATTACCGGTGTCCTGAATCAACCTGATAGAGCTGCCAAAAGCAAATCTTTAACGATTTATAAAGAATGACCCGTCCACTGACAATATTTTACACTGTATACTGAACTTTTCACCTACTATGCAAATTTAATTAATGCGAGTCATTCAATCTGCCAAAAGGCAAATCTAATCAGAATTAAGAATCACATCACTAGATTTATTTTTTCTATTATATATCTAACGGTACAGAAAATTGAAGCAACAGAAAGATTATTATATAAAGAATCATATGAATAAAGCTTGTTACAAAATAATAAAATTACATCGCGATAATGTAAATGAAGAACGGTTTTCCATGCATTGCGAATGATTTTATCGGCGATTACGCAGAATGAGTCAACGAAAGCAGAATACATATCTTTAAAATGAGAATTCTTTTTTATTAGAGATATTTAACAATTCTACTTTCTGCTCATTCTGTATATTAGACTGAGAGAAAATTCTTGGTGATTCTCGATATATTTCACAAATGGATACTTTTTAAGTGCGCGAATAATCTAAAAGGATTCGCAAATAAACGGAATTAAGAGATATTTTGTATTCTAGCTTTACGGATAGATTATCGACGAAGCATGGTACATGTATTATTGTAAACATTAATACGCATAATAATTCACACGAATCTGTGGAAGTCTCGTGAGTTGCGACAACAATGATTGATTAATAATAATAATAAGCCGTGGTTCGTCGATAATATCTATTGCATAACTCCTTGTTCATATTAATAAATAAATTATTTTACGAAATACTAAAAGCCACAAATATCTTACCTACCGCGCACCAAAAAGATTTCTTAACAATTCAAACGAATTAAAAATATTACGATAATAAATAAGGAAAGGAAAAGTTAGATCTTGATGTCCAATGATGTATTTGAAATTTACGTTTAAAATTATTAGGCATCAAGATTTAGCTCTGCTATGTGTTGGCCTTATCTTGATTTATTTAAATTTAAAGTTTTATATATTGTAAGCCTCAAACTTTCAAATATTCAGTTTCAAATACGCGGTTTTTTTAATAACTTGGTAACGTTATAAGTTACATTGAAAAAAAAAAATTAAATTTTACTAAATATTTGAATATTTTTAAATAAATATTTACTAAATGTAAACATATATGTGCAATAACTATTAACTCAGTTTATCGTATTTTTTACTAATTTTACTAAGTAAATATTTATTTATTGTAAGTAAATGTTTACTGTTGAGAGAAATATATGTTAAGATTCAGTAAATAAGTCTTTTCCAGTGTAAATATTTTGCAAATTAACAAATTATTGCTGTTAATTTATTTTTCAGTTATATTGCTGGCATTCCATGATTCAAGTTGATTGTTAAAATATCAAAATTTTTTGCAGCATCGAGCACACAGACTTCTATGATTCCGCATCATGCTTGACTTTCCGATATAATTATTTTAATAATCCAGCAAAATTATTTTCTATTAGATTTGTTTCTAGCTTTAGATATTTCAGCGAGACCATTCTTTTCAAATGTATAATTTCAAATTTTAGTTCCAGATTAGATAATCGATGCGGTGGGCCACTGAGTTTTTCGATATCTCGAAAATCGCTTCGCGCTGCAACCAACTTCAGTGGCGGTATGACGCATCGCGCGATGGATCGCGGTTCTAATCGCTCCGCGTTTCTTGGGATCATCACCATTTAGATATAATTCTTACGCGAAAAGTTGTCGCTTAGGTTGTCTCTCGTGAAGTACTTATTAGATTAACGCAATTTACGAAATATTACGTACGCGAATTTCGTTTTTTCGGAAATGCCTTGCTTCTTTCGAAATCAGTGGAATTTTCTGTTTCGTGAGTTTCAAAGCTTTTCTTCCGGAGAAGTGCAACAACATAAGCTCGGCTAATAGCGTGATTAACCAGATAAGTACATTGTTCTGTAATAGTTGGGTCTGTGAGAAATTCAATATTTCGATCATTTTCGTGTTTTCCGTTAAACAATTGCCGAAATCATCGGCAATTGTTTCGCGTTTGAATCTGCCGCCACTAGGTGGCGCCAACCACCAGCGGTCCGCCATTACGCGAAATGGTGGTTGGCGGTCGTTGCGTTTCTCCCGTTTTACGGTCGTCGAAGAGAACGATTACATTACGAATCATGTTCGGAGGTACTCGGGAGTTCAAAATTGGATTGTTAATTAATCAACGTGTGCGACATGTAACAGCCATTTCTTCGAGTCGTATCCTGAGAAGAACGGACTTCGGAGAGGGGCGATAATGGACAATCCATTCCAGGAGAACACGGACCAGTTCAGGAAATCTCGGCGATGATGCAGTTGATACAGTTCAGTGAGTCAATTTGGTTATTATGCTAATTATTGATATAATCGTTTATTGCACGAGAGATAATGGTGGAATTGCATCTCTCAGTTTGATTGTTATCTATCGACTTAAATCAATGATAAAATTATACAGCGAAATCACAAAATACTCTAAAAGTACTCTTGAGATCTTAGAGAATATCTGATGGATTCTGGTGAATTTTATCAGAATTTTTAGAATTTTGGAGTAATTTATAACTTTTTGGAAAATTTATCATTTTGTATGCAAATTTTTAGAAGCATTTTTTAGAAGTGTTGAAAAAATTTATCTTTTCTAGAATTCTTCATACAAATATATGAATTCTGAAATGTTAAGATTTCTTGTTTAATAATTTCTGATGAAATCTTAATATATAAAGTCTGAAAAAGTTCAAGATATTTTTTCAGAAATTATAGACTGAGAAGTCTTAGAATATTTCAGAATTCACATATATGAACAATTCTAAGATGTAGACTTCCTCAGTATTTCTGAAGTGTTCTAATTTGTATAAAAATTCTAAGAAAAATTTTATTCAGAAAATTTCTTGTTAAATTAAAATTTATGTATTATATTTGTTTAATTTCTCAAATTTTTTATTTAGAGCATTTTTTAGAAATGCCAGGAAAGTTTACATTTTCTTAAAATTCTTCATATATGTCAATTCCAAAATATACTAAGATTTCTCATTCTATAATTTCTGATAAAATCTATAAAAAGTTTAAAGTAAATCTTAGAATATTTCAGAATTCACATATATATGAACAATTCTAAGATGTAGACTTCCTCAGTATTTCTGAAGTGTTCTAATTTGTATAAAAATTCTAAGAAAAATTTTATTCAGAAAATTTCTTGTTAAATTAAAATTTATGTATTATATTTGTTTAATTTCTCAAATTTTTTATTTAGAGCATTTTTTAGAAATGCCAGAAAAGTTTACATTTTCTTCTTAGAATTCTTCATATATGTCAATTCCAAAATATACTAAGATTTCTTATTCTATAATTTCTGATAAAATCTAATTATAAAATCTAAAAAAAGTTTAAAGTAAATCTTAGAATATTTCAGAATTCACATATATATATGAACAATTCTAAGATGTAGATTTTCTCAGTATTTCTGAAATGTTTTAATTCGTGTACAAATTCTGAGAAAAATTTTCATTAGAATCTTATTCCTTAATAAATCGAAATTTATGTATTATATCTAAAGCCATTATTTAATCTATTTAATTGTTCACTCGTTTGTTCATAAAAATTTATTATAAGAAAACATTTTCACTAAAGATGATTTCGTCTTTTGTTCTAAAAATTTAATCAGTTATTTGCCCATGAAAAGTTAGTAATAAACTATAAGTGCTTTATAAATATTGTATTCTTTGTTTCTTGATTATTTAAGAAAGAAAAGCTAAAGGCATTTTGAATGCAATCGATTAACATTCAAGCGTCTCTCTCTGTCTCTTGTTTTTTTGTTTTTTTTTTTTTTTTTATAAAAAAGCATATAAACCTTTATTAAAACTAAGTACAAAAATAATAGGTACATTTCTTCGTCTTCGCGTCTAAATCTCTAAATTGCTATGCCGGCTGGTCCGCCATTCAAAACTATTTCAACCATTGTACACTCGTGAACAACAGCGAAGAATATCCTGTCAAAGAACAATACAGAGTGTTTTTTTTTCCTTATGTAGGGTGTTCAGAATTTTTTCGCCATTTCTCTAAAATGTTAAAAGATAAACTAACAAGAATAGAGAGCGATTATATACCAAAGTCGGGTCATTAATTAATTCATAATTAATCCATAAGTTAGAGAAACGAACGATCCGTGCCTCGAATCACCTGCAATTCCACGCGCGATTATACACAGTGTCCCATAATTATCGGCGCCACTTTTCATTCGTTCGACTCTCCAACGACTCCAGAGAGTTTTTGCGCGGTAGTAGTTTTATTAAAATGTCATTTTCTTTAATATCTATATTACTTAAATATTCTCATTGACACGATAAGTTAGACGAAGATTTCGTTCACTGTACACATATTGCACTCAGCAATTTACTGTCGATATAAATCGTGTAGATCGTCCCATAGATCGATGATTGCTGGAATTAGAAGAGAAACTTGAACAATCGTGTTATATATTGCTAAACTATAAAACACAACGGGTGGGGCCTTATATAAAGTTTCAAAACGAGCCTTATATGTGGGTATTTAAAAAGAAAGAAACTGGGGAAGGAAAGAGAGCGATACAACTGTGAAAAGATATCGACATAACGCACGTTAAGTACGTTGCTAATGTGTATACATATACATATATATATAAAACCATTTATATTTTGCATATCTTTACGTATAGAGAGAAACATATAATATATATATATATATATATATATTACG
>NW_017305462.1:728121-732821 GCF_001594115.1 Trachymyrmex septentrionalis
TCCTATATTATTATTAATTATTTTACATTAAAATCTCAATATACAGTTTTTATATAAAACTTTTCAAATAAACATCATCAATTTAAATATCAAAAGCATTATTTATATATTGGAATTTTATTATATTTAAATTTAGAGTGCTTTAATTAAAATTAGAGATTAAATTGTTACAGAACAGAAAAATAGATTTCAAAGTATTTCCAAAAATTTGTCGTTGAAATATTTCTCACTAGCATGCGGTCACCCTATATATAATATATAATATATTTCGTTAACTTCTTCGGAGTGCAAAGGTTTTGCATTTTTCGCGCGCATTTACAGCTAAATGGAAACTCTTCGCCTCTAATTTGGATTCACGACTGAGACGAAGATCAAACAGCCACATTTTTAGCTGAGTGCGCGCGTTTATCTCTCTTTGCCGGAAATTAATCTATATTTTTTCGTCGCGCGGCCTTCGACCGCTTTGTGAGTATTCTTGCATCGCATTAAAAAAAGTGGGTGAGAAAAAAAGGACGCCTTCTACATTTACATTCTCGTTACCATGGTAACCTCGGGATTCGGATTCGTATCCTTAACGGGTTGTACAGCCGCCATGTTATTTCTAGGATTAGCTTTTTTTTTTTTCTTTTTTTTACGTACGTACATGCTAGGCAAAGTATAGGCTGAGAAGAAAATAACATTGAATTTAAACACGTGTCTGGAACGTAGGGAAGTATTTCGATGATCTCGTGGATTCTCGAATAGAGAGGAACCGAGAATTCATATACAGATTCTGATGAGTATTCTCTTACGTGATGCGATCGACGAAGCGACTATTTCGACACATTTGCCAGGAAATTAAATACTATTACTTTAATATTGCTTAAAATAACACAGAAAGAGAAGGAGATTTTTTTTTTATAACACATTTGTTTTTTAATTACCGTCAATTTCATAAACCGAAATTCTTTTTTATACCGAAATTCTTAAACGATATTTTTTTAATATAGGAAATTTATGGAGGAGAAGAAAAATATATATCGTTAATAAAAGAGAAAATTATTAACAATTATTTTGGGTCATTGTTACTTTTTTTAATAAAAATATAATTTTGGATCTTATCTTCGAAAATTGTCAGAATTAAAAACCTGGCAAGATCGCCACCTACGATTGTTCGCGATTTGTTCTATCAATAACTCGTTTTCTTTTGCATTTGCGTCACGCGATTCGTTCATGGCGACCTTTGCGTTGCTCTTTCCGCGCAATCTTCCATCTATGGAGATCATTGTTGTAAGACGGGGTGTGCCACACCTCCGTACTTACCTTCAGAAGGTTAACAAGCTTTATGTGCGCAACTCTTCGATAGTCACCTAGGCTAACAGTAAAATCTATTGTGTCATTAAGTTTCAATAACTTGAAAAAATTCCAATTAAACGTAATTCAAACATTTTTTTTTTTTTTTTTTTTTTTAATTAAAAATAAGACGTTTAAAACGATTAAAAAAAAAATGATAAAAGCGTAAAAGCGACGAAAGTAAAAAATGAAGGAGAAAGAAGAGATATAAAGTATTTTATATTTATAAATTTAATGGCCTATAAAATTTCGCGATTTCAAAGATTCAGGAATATAGAATTCCTGAGAGTCGAGAAAAGACCTCTCATTTCGAGATCCTTTGGGCTTGTTAACCCTCGAAGACGCGCTTACAAGTCATTGCGACGATGCCGCTTTCCTTTCGCGATCGCGAGATCCGAGGGATCGATCACGTGGATCAATTCGCCGCGTACAGTTGATTAGAAGCTGGATTAGGGCGGGTCGCAATCTAATTCGACAAGATTGGTGAAAGCCGCGGTGATGTTGCGACAGCGCGGCGGTGACTTTAAACACCCCTTATAAGGTCGCTCTCATCATCGCGATCTTTAAGTACCCTGGACATGATGAGGCGCAGCCTCCGTAATAACGCCCTTATATCGAGGTGCCCTACAAACCCCTTCCCCCTCCCTCCTCTCCCCCCCTCTGCCCCCGATTCTCTCTTCTACAACGATCCAATGTGTACGACCTACTTCACCTGATCCTTTAATTAAGTTATTTACTTAGAGATCAAATTTACTTTGTCTAGCAATTAAAAATAATTAAAATTAATAGAACAAATTGTGGTGGTTACTTTCAGAACAAAATTAATCGCTTTCACAAATTTTTTTCTTTCAAATATTTTACGAAAAAGTGAGTTCTACATCTTTCACCTCTCAAATATATTTTGTATGCGCGGCAATTAAAAATAGTATATTGAATAAATTGCAAATTTTCTTCAAAAGTATAAATTTTACAATTTATAATTTCCAGAAGGAAAAGAAGTTTGCAAGTCTTAAACTTTTTTTCCTTTTTAAAATCTTTCTTATTTTTAATTGGAATAGTGAAGCACGAAAGGAGGCGAGATATGATCGACAAAATCATTGAAATTAGACATCTAGCTATAATTATAACTTATAACGATATACTGTTTTAATTAACGAATAACGAGCATTAATTCTTCATAATTCTTCCCCTTCTCTTTCTGATAAATTGTCTATAATTGCATAAGAGATACGACCAATATTGTATCATTTATATTGATTTTGCGACACATCGCATTTCATCATGAAGATGGTGATTTATAGCTAAAAATGGAACGATATCGTTCGATAGTCTGATTAATAAATGATTAATTGATCATTGCAATACCTGACGATGTGTTCTCTACTATCATTTGCCGCTTGCGTCGTCGTTTGAGTATCAGTGTCAGCGGAAGAATAGTCTCAATTATGTTACACATACGTGACTAATTACGCAAATTAGACGAATCGACGGGGATCGGCGAGGGAGGCGACCGCGACTGCGAAGTCACGCGAGACTGAGACTTTCCAATTTTTTAACGATATTCTTTGAATTTTTTCCTCAAATGCTCTCAATTCTTATCCAAGCGAATCTCTCGAAGCGTAAACTTGAATTCTAAATAAAATTTTTCAGAGTGAAATCTTATAACTCTTTCGGATTCACACTCTAAAAGAATTTCGAGAGAACACAGATTTCTCGTAAAATTCCGATTTTTAATTTCACGTAAACGGGCATGTGTTATTTTTATATAAGAAAGAGATAATTTAAAGAAAAAAGAAAAAAAAATCTGCAATTGAAATCAGGTCAGTGAAAAATGTAAAAAAATCCGTCAGAGTCTACATCAGCTATTCGGATGCACAGAAATTCTTTATTTTTCGTGTGAATGTAACAAAACAAATAAATATACGTTTCAACTCTTTCGTTCGGGTCCTTATCAATATCGATTTAAATTTTATATTGATAAGGATCCGAATTGAACGAAAAATAAAGAATTTCCGTGCATCCGAATAGCTGATGTAGGCTCCGATAGGCATTTTTCACTGATAGATTCTTTCGGGCTTCATTATGCAGGGTGTTTGTTAAGTAAGGAGCATTGGGAGCATAAAATGGGTCAAGGGGAACAAAAAAGTTTTATATCATTTTGCAATTTTCGCAATAGTTAACAAGATTAGAATTAATTACTAAAAATTAGGCCGAATATTGGTCTTCAATAATTTTTTTCTCAAATATTATTAATTTTACAGAAAAACTGTAAAAGACAAAAATTGTTTATTTTCTTCTCATAAAGTTCTGAGAATTTTTTCAGAATTTTTTAATACCGTATTTTCTCATAATAAAAATAAGAAAATGCAGTACTAAAAAAGTTGATGAAAAATTCTGAAAAAATTCTTAGAGTTCTATGAGAAGGAAATAAACAATTTTTATCTCTTATAGTTTTTTTTTTTTTGTAAAATTGATAGTATTTGAAAAAAAGAATTATAGAAGACCAATATTCGCTTGTTAGTAATTAATATCTTATTACCTGCGAAAATTACAAAATGGTATAAGACTTTTTTGTTCCCCTTGACCCATTCTACACCTCCAATGCGGCTCCGACCTCACTTAACAGATACCCTGTATATATATTTGAGATCAGGTCGTTGATAAGAATCGAATGCGTCGCATTTTTCAAGTGCACCTCTCTCGTAAACAGCCTGACTTTTACGCAGCGGCCGTGCAAATTAATTATCCCGATAACGAATCGTCGACAGAGGGGCCGATAAAATTATCGACATATTATTAGCGAGGTGAATTTATTCGCTACTTGCCCGATACGACGCGAACATAGCCGCGATGAGGTCGTGTGCATGCGCAATTGCGCATACGCGATGAGCACGCACGTAACGCAATATCGACGCAACGTGTAATTACCAGGCGAACCTCTCGGACGATAGCCCGAGGGGACCCTTCGGAAACTCTGACCTCCATGATGTTGTTACGGGGTCGCGGACCCTCGGAAAATGTAGCACGCGTCTACGCTGTTAGAAATGTAACCGCGAGCTTCCTTTACATGCAAATGAAGCTCGTGGTTGTGAACGAAATTAAAAGTGTAATGAACGATTTAACTGAAAATTTTTAAGTCGCAGTAGTTACGTAAATGAAATGTGAACGTGTACGTTAAATTTATGTACAATATTATGTACACAAACATACTTCTAAGTTATAAATACATTAATGTAATGTCATGAAATTAAATTCAAATTGTGCAACTTCAAAGTTAATAAAATTTACGAATTTTTACATTTTACATCTTCTAACAGTGCACAGGGTGTTCGCAGGGATTTTCGCATGTCTCTCGGTCGTCGCACTCG
>NW_017305462.1:732921-750560 GCF_001594115.1 Trachymyrmex septentrionalis
CAAAGTTCATAAAATTTACGAATTTTTACATTTTACATCTTCTAACAGTGTACAGGGTGTTCGCAGGGATTTTCGCATGTCTCTCGGTCGTCGCACTCGCCGAAATGAGTATATTATATTATGAGTAAAATTATTCATCGTTATTGCAGCTTTCGAGATCGTAGCCGAAAGAATCGCATTGATACATTACATTGTTAAGATTGTGGCTTGTTAATTAATTACTTCACTAATCGAGGGGGTGGACGGAATTAAAGGCACAATTCTACTTGGGCTCTTTTTTCCGGCAATTAGCTTTTTCATGTAATATTGATAGTAATAGAAAAGATTTGTAACATGTAACTTCTTAAAAACATTACATAAATTCATGTAACATTGTATCCATTTATAATAAAAAAAAAGTAGCAAGTTATTTTAATTTCTATTAATATGAAGATTTTGTAATTAGGCCTTTATTCCGCCCGTCCCCTCAATTGTTTGTTATTTTTATCGAAAATTAGTTGGTTTAGTGCTGATAACGGCAGTGAATATTATGAGTATTGAGTATTAACAATGTAATATATCGACGAAGAGTCATTTTATTTTAATATCTACGGATTAATTCTTCACGGACGATTTTTTCAAGAAGCTTCGATGATTTAGAGACTTAATTTTTTACGAAAATGACGAAGTGCGTAAATTTTTAATGAATAGTTATATTTTAGTTTTATATATTAATGTTCTGTTATACTAAAGTAATTTAATCGTCAGTTTTTCGATGCAAATAGTAATTTACATTCTAAATCTTCATTTAATAATTTTATCAATAAACATATATGTATAATTATTAGTCTCGTAAAAAGTTTTCTAAATACAACATATTTTTTTCATAAAAAAAGTATCATTTTGAAGATTTAGTATACACTGTATTGAAACTGGACAAATTATTTTTCTCCATAATCTCGAATAAAGGAATAAAAATATTCGTATTCAATATATTGTTCGAAAAAAAAAACAACTTATTCGTTAAAGCGTTTTAGCAGTAATATTCAAACTTATTGCTAAGTAGAGAAGGTACCTGCCTGAACAACAAAGGATTCGTATAATATTACAATATTAGTAATAAGTGTATATATAATTATAATATATGTATATATACACATCAACAATATTATAATATTCTTCTAATATAGCATTGATATTTCAATAAAACTGTTTTCGTAGAAGATCTTAGTTTGCGAATAAAATAGGCAAGAAAGAACGGAAAGCAAAAACGCAATTGTTACGGCCGTCGATTCTGCGTATATAGCACTCGATAGAATGTTCAAAATGATCGAGAATAATATCGTTGCGGTTGGTCTCTTTTTCAGCTGCGCTTTTTCGCGAGAGAAAAGAGAATTAGAAAAAAAAAAAAAAGAGTACCAATGAGAGAGAATAGCACTTACGCATCTCGTTACGTTTGCTTCGCTCTAAACCGCTCGTTGAATATGTACCTAAATCACAGCTCATGCTACTAATTACTTATTAAAGGGTCTTCCTCTCGATACTCTCTGCACTTATCGCTCTAAGTTACTGCCTAATCTACTCTCTGTGTACACGGGGAGGCGTTTCAAAACTACCAGATGTCTTTTTCATTCAACCCTTCGCTCGATTTGGAATTGATTTTTCTTTAATGAAAATGTCGAAATATCTCATTTCATTTCAATTGAACTTTATTTTTATACAACATCTATTTGTAGATAGCCTACAAAATTATGTAATGTAGAGTTGACAGGATAAATAATGATGATCTTGTTCAACAGTTTCATTAAAGGAAAATTGTTTTTCCATTATCAAAGAAGTTTCGATTAAGAGGATCCGGTAATTGTGGAACATCATGTATACATAATTATATATATATATATATATAAAATTTATTTTATAAAACATCTTCAACGTTAATATCTCGTGGCTATTAAATATAATATATCGTCAATTAGTCTATATGTATAAACATTCATCGTATTGTCTTCATTGTCGTCGCCGTTGTCATTGTCTCTGTCGTTACTGTCATTAATTCGGGGTAATTGAATGATCGTAGGAACAATAATTTCACGGGTGTCACGTTAGTGTAAAGGAAATGGTTAGCTCCTCTTAGTCGTTCATAATTAATTAATAGTTAATACAAAAACCCGGCGACGGAACTGTCACCGTTAGGATAGATAATCTCGCAAAGTTTGAAGTTCTTAATTAACTTTTTAATTAACAACTCTTCGGTCACATAGTTTCGCTATGCAAAACTCAATTAATTCTCGTTAACGTACAGGGTGTCACAGAACACAATCCTATTTTTCTATCAATTATAAATTATCTTTCACAACATTATTTTAACGGTTCCAATTTAATCGGGTTTGAAGATCAAGTGAATTCAAGAATCAATTCAAGTGACTGAATGGATTTTAATGAAATTAACTTGAAAAGTTCGGAGAAAGTAGCAATTTTTAAGCAAATAAATATAAATTGAATCAGGTTATAACCAATTATAAATATAGTTCAATTTAAATAGCTCAAGAGTTAGATTTACTGTTAATTGTATTATATTTAATGAAATAATTGCTGAAAAGATTCTCTTTTCAATAGTACATTTTGTTTCTGGACACCCCGTATACGATACGTGTCTATCTAATGCGCTCGTCATGATTCGCTCTTTCTCGCAAGCTCGGCTCGACGTTTCCATTATGGAAAGAAAGTTGTGCTTATAAAAGTTGAAGAACAAGAATAAAGCGGAGACCAGCTTCAGCCGCCATCTTTTCCGAGAAAAATAAAAAGGAAAACGTGGACGACGTGTGTCCGCGCCTGGCGTCGTGTCGCGTCCGCGTCCTGCGAACTAACTGGGGGGACTGCAGGTAGCAGTTCCCGTTGGGTCTACAGCGACCTGAGTCCTGCTGGCGATGGCGCTGGGAGAAGCGGAAGAAGTCGCGTTAGTCTCCGCCGTCGGACTGGTGTTTCCGTTGTTTCCGCCGCTACCTCCGGAAGTGGCCTGCTGGATACTGGCGGGCTTTTGAGTCACGTGGGTTTGATAGTGCTTAGCCAGGTGGGCTTTCTGACGGAAACTCTTGCCGCAGAGATTGCAGGCGAACGGCTTTTCGCCGGTGTGCGTCCGGATGTGCACGTTCACGCTGTACTTGTCCTTGAAGCCCTTGCTGCAGATGCTGCAATAGTGCAGAGAGCGTTCCTTGCGCTGAACACTACTGGGTGAACCGCCGGAACCGCCAGTCTGCTGCTGGCTCGCGTTGCTGGTCTCCGTACCGGCGTTACCGTTACTGGCGCCATTGGCATTGTTGCTGTTGCGATTGGCGCGTCTGACGTATTTTTTTGGTGGCTTGGAGGTGACTCCTACGCGTCCGGAAGTCAGCTGCAGTTGACCCGAAGGTTGCTGCTGCTGCTGCTGCTGCTGCTGCTGTTGTTGCTGTTGATCCACGTCGGTTCGTTGAGCAGATTGCTGTTGCAGAACGTCCTGCTGAGCCGTGACTACTGTCACAGTGCTCACCTGACCGAGATCAGCCGGTAACGTAATGGTACCCAGACTCCCACTTGCTGGATCTAACGTGTACATCACTGTAGTGGTCGCCGAGACGTTGCAAACCGGCTCGAGGCTGCAATACGATTCCACTACTTCATTCGCGATGCTCTTCAGCTTCTCGTAATCACCCGGTCGATAGGTCGTCTGATCCAGCTGTGAGAGCAACAAATCCTCGTCGGTACAAGTCTGCATGGAATCCTCCTGTTGTTGCTGCTGCTGCTGCTGCTGTTGCTGGTCGGACACCATCAAACCGGCGGTTCCCGAAACCGGCATCGAGATAGTGGACGCCTGCGAGGATGGTGAGGACGAGGAAACCGATTGGGATGGACCTGTATACAGTTTACCCTGAAGAGCACTTCTCAAGAGACTTTCGGCAGAATCCCCGGCACCAACAGCGACCGCAGCCGCCGCTGCTGCTGCGACTTCTTGCAGATTCTGATCCGACAGCTTCCAGTCGTTATTGTTGTCGCCGGAACAGTTAGCCGAGGATGCTCGTGCGCACAATTCTTTGCTCTCGACGAATCCGCTATCGTCGGTAGCGTATTGCGACGACGGTACAGTAAAGCCACGGCCATCTGGCCCGTGAAACCTTTCGTTGACGCTCCTGGGTACTTCGCCACTAGCCTGCTCGTGATCCTGTTCGCCGGAAGTCGGCTCCATACTCAGAATGGCGTCCAAGTCGAGGTTGGGTCGCAAAGACCAAGAATCGCCGGACGCGGGGGCCGGACTCTTGCAGCAATCCAGCGCATCCATCGAGTTCGCCTCGTTGTTCAGCACCGTCAGAGTATAGATGGCACCGTCCGTGTTTTGTCGGTCGTTGGTGGTGCAACCGGCGCGACCCGAACCGACGACTTGATGGTGATCGTTGGGACCGCCGGGCGCAGAATGGATGACGCCGTCATTGGTGTGCGCGTTTGAGGACCAACAGTACTTATTGAGATCCTCCAGTAGAATGTTACACGTCTGTTCCTTGCTCTCATCCTCCTGGCCCCAATAATCACATTCGGATTGATCCATGGCAGTGGTCTCGCTGGTCTGAACGTTTCCATGTTGTGAACGCACCTGATGATGCACGTGATGATGCTGATGATGATGATGGCTTAACGAGCCGGTGATGGTCGAAACGGGTGGCAGTGCCGTCAATGTATTGTTATTGGTTTCCTTGATAAAAGGCGAACTACCGTGCGAGCCCTCGTGATCATCGTGGGTCTGAAGGTAGCTGCCCATAGCGCGGCAGCCACTGGCACTGCGATGCAGAAAACTCTCCTCGTCGGAGACGACGCCATCGGCCGAGGCGCAGTGCGGCGGCGGCGATACCACGAAGTCGAAGAAGTCCGTCTTTGGCAGATCTTCGCCGCCACCTCCTGGGGCGAAAGCCTCCGTCAGGTCCATGGAAATGATATAGCGGCGCTCGTTGGACTCGTTGTCGTCGGCCGGCACCCACTCTTTTGTCGATCTCGGTAAGATCCGTCGAAGTCTGCTGGACGATGCCGACGTCGGTCTGAATTCGGTATCCTCATCAAACGCAGCGCCCTCGACTCCGCCCCATTCGCCACCGCATCCTCGAGTTCCACGGACTACCTGGAAGAAGGAAATGATGCGATTTTAATATCAATTTCTCATATCAATTCTCGTATCAAACTTATATTATACAAATTATAGTTTGCTTTACAAGGAGGGAACCAGAAATGAAAACGCGCCTCCCTTTGTTAGTGTAAAAAGTTATGTGTAATTTTTAACATGGATATTTTATGCTAAAAAATTAGCTGCAATCGTCATAAATTCATAAGAAAAAGAAAACAGAATGAAAGAAAATTCAATTTAGTGTATAATATCGGATTTTTTAATTTAAAACTTAAACTATTTAAATTATTATAGAATTTAATATTAATATACCGGGGGGGGGAGGGGGGGGGCTAATAGACTCATTTTTCGGTTTCGAATTTTTACAGACGAAATTAAGAGACTTATCAAAAAAATGAATTCTACATACATTTGACTACCTAATAATATTTTAATAATAAAAAGAAACTAATAACTAATACGCATTTTTCTAATGCGTTTCATCTGATTGAACTAGCTCCGGGAGACCGGAGTAATTCGACTAAGATTATGAAAATAAAGGTTAACGTGTTTTAAACTACATCTTTGGCTACGTATTAATAAAACTTTTATAAAATATATTTTACACAAACATCCTGCTTCGCAGGACAAAACAATGCTTTCTTTTTGCAAAATTTGTTCATTTCATGCAAAAACACGTGAAATGAGCCTAGTTTTCGAGATTGGACATAAGGGAACTAAATTTATAACGTTTACCACTGAGGGAAATCTCTTCAAAGGAATAAAATTTTGAGTAAGCACTAAATGAGTCGCACAGTTCCATGCTGTGATTAGTCTACTACCCCATTCATTTATTTTTTAAAAACATTACTAACGATAACAAAGACACATAAACAGAACGAAATCTGTTGGACTTTATTAAGTAAGACTACACTTACTATCTAAGTAGAAATCATATCTCAGACAATCACGTACGATTGTAAAACAAAAATTGTAAGAATAAAAATATTTACCTAGGTGTACGATTTTTTCAAATTGCGGCATGACTTCTATCATAGATGTGTTCGCTTTTAATGTAGCCTCGATTATTCTACTTATGAAGTCTACAGTCAACTGACTCCGATCTCCCTTACTAATCTAATTATAAAAAAATCTGCTCTCATACTGCTCTGTTTAAAGTTTCAGCTTTTTGAACATGGGATAATCGGTGGATAACAAAATTACGAAATTCTCCATTGTTTCCTGATCAAGAATCTGATCCTTTTTCGGGACGGGGCGGTGGTCCACCATGATGGTGGACTCACAACACAGTTTCAACGTTCCGCAACCGGTTGTAGGAATGACACTTGGACGGGCGCTCGGACATCCGGGAGCGCAGATCAGCGGCTGCGATCAATTGTTGCGCGCGCGAGTTGTTGGCATTTAGCTGAGCGCAGCTCGCTGCTGCGCACTGTATTAATTTGGTACAGTGCGTCGTGGTGCGCTGTTGCGGGATAAGCGAGCGCGGAAAAGAAGTTGCGCAAGAGAGCAAGCGAGCAAGCGTTGCTCATACCACTCGGCGTCGTACACGCGCGCTCTCTCTCTCTCTCTCTTTCTTTCTCTCTCTGTCTCTCTCAATCTCTCCTCCCGCTCCGGTCTCGCTAGAGCGAATTTATACACAGCTACGGTGCGTTCCCACGCCGCATAGAGTATGCGAGAGAGTATCCTGGCTCTTCGAGCTCCGTACTCCAAACGATCTCCCGCATCTACCGATGTACCGAGATGTAAACGGTCGCGCAAGAAAACTCTGGAAAATCTAGGTCACTCCCTGCGACGCTGTTCGCGTTCGTTTATTACCGGTTAACATGGGCGAACGATGCAAGGAAAACAACTTGTGTGACTCGCTGACGAACGATCGACGATAGTGAGAACCGCGAAAGGTATCTCGAAGAATGGTTAATGTCGCGGTTAATTCAATCCATACACAGGCCAAGAATAAAGACTCTGAGCTCGATAAGAAATTACGAATATTCTTGTAACTGAATCTAGAAGAATTATAATATCCCGGTTGTTCACGTGTCCTCTTGACGATTCAATGATCGATTTAAATAGTGATCCATAGAAATCTCCGAGAATTTCAGAACATTGTGTCGGTGGCTGAGAAATCGGTGGCCCGGGAAATGTAGGTCCCAAGAGCGACGAGGGGGGAGGGGGCCACAATGCAATTGTTCCCCGCAGCGATCTTTTTTCTTTTTTCCCCTCCCGATCGCGTCTTGTGCAACGCGATCTAGTTTCGATCTCTCGTGCGAGATCGGCGGCGTACAGTAGGGAATCGGGAACGATTGGGCATCGCGTTTGAGCAACCCGAGCAAGCCCGGAGGAAATCGAATCGTGAAGTTCGACGATCTCGCAACGGTTCCAAAGAGAAAAAAAAATCGGGAAGGGGCTTATATCGATCTCTCGCGATCCACGCGCGGAAGATCGATCGAGCGGGTTAACGAGCCCGATGGTTGATCACGACGATTTTGCACCCAGCTTCTTTCCTGCCTCAGTTTTCGAAATCAATCGTTTGTTTTTCTAGTTTTGTGTTTAATTTGCTATTAAAATTTATGTTTTACAGTTGTAAAAAAGTGTGCTTTTTAGCTGCGTTCGTTTTCGTGCTAATAAACTATTTATACGAAAATGATTGTAAAATATATATAAATGTAGAATACGGTAAAAGAAATCAACTTCGTTACACAGAAGTCTTTCTTGCTTTCAATGCGATAGAAGGAAGTATAAGTAAAATATAACGGTCTTTCCTTCGCTTAATTCTCGTAATATAGAATGACATACCAACGACTTCGAACTTCCATATAATGGCATACTATAGTTGAAAAAGATTAACTATCCCTGCTCTAACGATACAAAATCCATCTAGATCGATCGAGGTTCGTTTCGAAGCGGTGCAAGTCTTGAAATTTTTATCGACCGCAAGGTTTCAAGGGAAAATTCTTTTCGAAACAAGTTTCGAACGAATCAAGTCACGTTTGCGAGGTTGTTCGCGTGTAACGAAACATCCTGCTACTTCCCGGTAAAAGAGGCCAAGGATCTCCTCGTGCTGGGAACTCGAGACCCATCGGTACACCCGGATTCAATCGATCGAATTTCGGACGTGAGAGAAAAAGAAAAACCAGACGCGAGTCAATCTTCGCATGAGCGGAGCAAGAAAAAAAAAACGCGAAGGCATTCCGCTTCCTCTCTTCGTCGTTGCCCTTTCCCCTTCCCGATCATCTTTTTATACTTCACGTGCGCGATCCCTCGCGCTACGTAACCAAGAATTGGTAAAATTTTACGAGCGGCTTTATACGCCGTAATGATATGCCTGCGACCGCGTTTTATCGCTTCATTTAGCCGATATAATGTCCCAACGTACGTACACGTCGCGTGTCCTCTTCTTTTTCTCTCCGCTCTCGGAATGATTCATCTCGTGAATTCTGCAATCGCAGTTTCGCAAACGAGACTCGCGTCTCTTTGAAAATTTCCAAGAGATTCAAAGAAATTAGAGAAGAACAACCGCAGCGTTTGAGGATGTCGTTAAATGTCTCGTAATGGTGTCACAATTAACACTTTCGAGCATAATTCCGAGTCACTTTACAGGTCACTTTTTCAGGTCACTGTGTGTTTTTTTATCGATCCCAAGAATTTTACGTATTATCGCGTAATACATATATACGACATGTATTTACGATATGTTAAGTATTGGGTTGACGAGAAAGTAATTGCGTTTTTTTAAAAGACATCTATCAGTCTAAAAACCGCAATTATTTTCTTACCAACCCAATATAAATATATCTTGATAGAGTAAAGTTTCAGCTTTAAAAATCTCTTTTTTAAATTACGATACGACAATTTTTAATGGAGTTCTGAGCAATTAAAGTCAAAATAATTCTTTTATTTAATCCGCGATAACTCAGTAACCAAAAATCGTAGGAATATTAAAAAAAAACGATTTTGTAGGGAAAGTATCAAGCTTTCACGATAGGTAATCGAAAATTTTCTCAAATTCGTTTTGGACACGTTACAAATCCACAAAGTGAGAAGAGAATTTCTCGTCTTTTTCAGCTCGTCGTTTTTGGTATGTAAAAATTACCAAACTCATGTAAACTTAAAAAATGTGATAAGCTTTTAAAAGTAGAGATTTCAAGCTTTATAAAACCCTTTTTTTAAATTTGAATTTCATTCATTATTGACGAAGATATTGTATATACAACTTTGAGCTAAAGAAAACACGCAATTACTTTCTCGCCAACCCGATAGATGAGGGGATAAGACGAAACATTTTGATTTTCAAATGTAGAAGAATAAATCTTGGATGAAGAATTTCGACTTGAAGAGTCTGTAGAGAAAAACACAAATGGAAGGCGCATTATCCTCCTTGCGAAACTTCTAACGAGAGGCTGCAAGTTCTCCGGCGTTTATGTCGTCGGAGCAAAATGCGAATGAATATCGGCGAATACTGCTTGCGAAACTGAGAAGATGGCGGGAGGGGGGTGTAGCAGAATGACGAAGAATGGAAACGAGGCGGCGAGGAAGTAGGGGGGGGGGCGTACTACGATCATGAAATGATATTGGACAAATGAAGCAATAAAGTCCTTAGCGAGCGGGCCGCAAAAGTAGCCGGGAAACCGGTGGTGATGCTGTCCGAGAATTATGATGTAACGGTGTGTTCGCCGAGAAACAAACAGGTTCAGTAGGGAAGACACGAAGCAGGTATTAATAGAGTATGTGCTCCGGACGCGATGCGAATAAATTGCAAATAAATTGGAGCGTGTTGCGTAACGAAGCTGCATTCGTAGGCACGAGAGAAAAGGGAAGTTGTTAGGTTGTTGTCACACAGCGCAAAACATTGAATCCAAAAAAGTGTCGGTTTTATGAAACGCTCTTATAAAGTAAACCTATTTCAGTTCCTTAATATTTCACTTAAGAATCGTTAATCCTTAGACTGCCGAGAGAACCACTTTTGTGGCTCTTGAGTTTCAGTTAAAATACCATTACTTCCAGTGGTATTTTAAATACTAAATGTATTAAACGTATATGTGTGTATGCCCACGCAATGAAACATACATATGAAATATATATATATGTATGTATATATATATATTGAAAAATATACAGAAAAATTAAAAATCAAATATTAAAAAAGAAAATCAGAAAGGAGTTACAAACTTTCTACGTCCACGTCGTTAGCTCTGGGTAATGGTAAAGGAAAGTTTTGAGTCTATATTCATTTCTGTTGTCAATACTGCGCTTAGGGCTCGAAAGTTTATAAATCTATGCTCAGAATTGGAATCAGCGATATCAGAAATCCCCAAATCACAATATTTTTGAGAAAATAAACGTTTTTTTATATCTCATTCTATGTTCCTTGCCGGGAAAACATTTTTATTATTAAACATTTTTAACATTTTTGAGAAAAGGAATCGCTATATTAATGAAAAAATGCCGGCAGTCTAAAGGTTAAAGAATACAATTAATAATTAAATTATTCTCATTTTATTTGATAGAAAAACTTGTGATATGCTATAAAAATACACACGTTGCATTATTCATATATTTTATGTAGATTTTATTTTACTTTATTTCATTAATTTTACATATAAATTTCTTTAAGATAAAATCAAGTTCTTCGATTCTCTTGTAGAATATTACATTAACTTGGATCAAAATAACATTACATCGTATCTAAAAGTAGTAGAGCTTGCTTACAGTCGACGCGTCGTCCATGCGAAAATATTTCAGGAGTGTTTTGTGACTAGCTGTGCATCGCCTAGTCTCGCCGAAATGGCCTTTTAAAATCAGCGACAGCTTTCTCTGTCGTCGTGCCTCGTCGCGTGTAATTAAAGGAGCCAATTCAATTAAAAAAAAAAAATTATGAAACTGGCCAACGCAATTAAGGGGGCAAGACCGCTTAACCCACTTACCGTAAACAATTAGATGTGAGAGGACTTGAAAGAAGTGGTATTAAAAGTCAAGTGTACCGCGGCGGAATATCAATACGTCGAATTTGCCGCTTGCAAAAAGACGAACGGCCAATCAGCGAAACCACTTTAATATTCGATCCTCATTGAAAACCGGCAAATCTTCTTCTTTTCGTCGATACCTTGCCGCGCACGTAATATAGTATTTCTGCTTAATTCGTGTTTTTATGATACCGCAATACTAAGTTTTGTTTGTAATTATAATAATATTTTATCTAACTTCCCTTCTAATATCTAACCTGTCTTTAAATTAATGAATTCGCAAATATTCACATAATATCTTTCGATATTAAAGCATTAATGGAATAATCATATATATTGTATATATAACGCTTAATTTCTATAATATTTATAACTATTTCATGCTATATTAAATTTCGTAATTATTTAATATTTTGGTTTGATGTATTATATTAATTAGGCTTTCTTGACCTGTAAGTGGAACATATGAGTTCTGACGACCTGGGCACTTTCCGATTTTTAAATAGTAATAATTTAGGGGAATAATTTTACAATCTTATTTTTCGCAGCTCTTGAGACATTAGATACAGATCTGGAAATAATTTTGTACAACTATTAAGATAATGAAGTAGGAAAGAGCTTATCAAACATGTGACGATGAGCAATGCTGTAAAAGGTTTTGACATTTCAGCATTTAAGCGTCCTGTATAATTATTTTCGTAATCCAAGAAAATTAAATTTTAGTTTTGGATACTTGAGCAAAACCGTGTTTTCCACGCACGTGAAGAAAGTTTAGAAAAAGTGTAGTTAAACGAGAAGAAGAAGGATTTAAGAATAAATATATGATAATCACTTGTTCGTATCGCGTAACGATCCCAGAAATTTCACCGGAAAAGATTCGTCGCAGGGAAAGGGTGAGAGAAATATTTGATAAGTAAAGCGAGGTGAAGCGTCAAAATCGGAAAGACGACCGGCAGACAGCGTGCGAGAGGAAGGTGAATAAATAATGAGAAGACCCGCTGCGCGGATAAATAATCGCGACGAGACGACGTACGGGATATACGATGGAGACGGCGGCGTCGTGGCGTCTCTTTTATATCGAGAGAAGCGGATGCTCGGCCCAATTCCCGCTGCACGCGCGCGTAAACGCGCTGAAACACTTTTCGCGATCGCCACGCTACACTTACGAAATCGGCAGCGTTGTGAGGCATTCGCGGATCGGAGGAAATAAATGGAGATCGGTTATGATACGACAGGCACGCGGGACGCGACCGTGACGGGGGAACGCCGATTGTTAAGCTCTCGTCTCCGCGATCTTCTTCATCGCGCGAAGAATACCTGTCGCACGTTTTACTCGGGTGAAATTTAAATTTCTTTGACACATAGGCATTTTAGATAGCAGCATTTTAAGAATGAAATATCGTATTTAATAACAATTGATATTTTTCCAACTATATTCAAATATATTTAACGACCAAATTGAGGCTTCGAGCAAAAACAAACATTCAGGAGCAATTCTTGCTTCGCAATGAATGCGAAAGACTTATTATAGTACATGTACCAGTATTCACTCGTGTTTGTTCGCACGCTCTTGCTTGATCTAGATTCGATTCTGTATACATTTATGGTTTCATTTATGGTTGTAGTGTTTATGTTATTTCTTCAACATTTATTACAATTATGTTATTTAAAATTAGGGGACTGTGGAATATATCTATATGAAATTTTACATTCATTTTATATTTCAATATAATATAAATATTTGGAAAGAAGAATATTGAGAACAGGAAATTAAATATTAGAAATAAAAGAAATTGGGAATAGAGATCAAACGTAATGGATAGAATATAATAAGATATACAGAATAAATATTAATATTGTTTATTCTTTACTTCTGTAATCTGTTTGTAATATTTCTTCCGTTCTGCAGCCATCTTCTTAGAAGATCATTTCTTTCTTTACCTTTTGTTATCCGTCACGTCGAACAGAAGGCGAATTTTCCAAAGGCTACAGTCGGCTACCGTGAAAAATAACTGGGAGAACGAGCGCAACTATGTCGATTTGCAAACAAAGTCGCGCGGATTTTTGCACGGGTATTTTAAAGGCGCGGCTGTCATGCGAATTGCGCATCTATATTCCTGCTCGTGCTCTCGCGTTATCGCGGAATTCATCAAAACTGGAAAACGCATTTGCATTACGGCTCGTGCGCTGCGCATCGCGGTTTGCATTAAATCCCGTTAGAAAACGATCTGCGCGGCCCTCGATTTCGAGAGCGAGGTAGGATGCAGCTGAGAGAGATGCTGTGAATTTCCTCCGCGTTGGCGGAAAGTCTTTCTCTCTCTCAGAGGCAACTAGAGAAATGGCCTGCAATCACATATTCTTTGAGAAGTTTGCGTTATTTGAGACAACGTTACATCCTCTCTCTTTGCGTCTTTCTCTCTCTCTCTCTCTCTCTCTCTCTCTCTCTCTTTGCCATAGTTTAATCCATATTGTACATCCGTCATGCTACATATCGCTTCGTTGCACTTTTTCATGTCTACCGTTCGTGCACGAATGAAACACGATGGATCGTTATCAAGTAGACTTATTGTTAGAATAGCAGAATAGGTCATCTAAGAATTTTAGTAGAAACTTTTGATGTAATCTCGAAGTAGATGCGAGACAGTAAATGTAAATTTGAAATAAATAGGTGGTAGAAATCGTAAAATAAAAAGAAAAAATAAATATGAAAGTAGGTATAAGGCAAGTTTTATGGGAGAAGCAGACAGGAAATAAGATGATTTAATTAAATAAATTAATAATAAAATCATAAAAATGTACAAGAAACAATTTAGGAGTCAGCGGTGGAAATCAATTGCGCAAACAAACAATAGAGATAACGAAAATTTTTATACGTCTCGACTCCGTTTTGCGCCATCTTCAGCACAATAAATAATAATAAATAATTAATTAAACCATATCGTGGAAACACATTTCCGTTATATGATTATGGCAATGTGTGTGCGCATCATCAACATCTTGTTGTCTTGAATGTTTAATTTTAAATAAATTAAAATTAAATTAAATTAAAAACCCAACTATTACAAATTATATAGAGTTCCTCTCTTAGACATAAAGTTGTAGAACAAGTTTTACGGACTGCGGAAAAAGCAGATGTGAAAGACAAAAATTTAATTTATTTCTCATATAAATTATACGATATTGAAATACGTTCAAATTCTTCTCTTAGACAGAACATAAATTTCCGTAGTAAAATAACTTTGATTCCTTTGCAGTTAACATTTCTAAATAATTTTCGTTTAATTTTATTATTTTATATGTGTCTCCGCCTCTTCTTTCTCTTGCAAGGAACGTGAGCAATAGAGAGGAATATCCACAGACTTCTATATACGAGTATACCACTAGACTGCTAACTTGTTTGAAAAACAAGTGACCCCCTCAATTTTGTTGTAACATTATACGCATGCGTTGAGATTAAAACTAAATATTTATTTTCATAATCCAACTATTATAAATTATTCTAATTTATAAGAAATTGAGTAAGATCGCATATCTTTTTAATTAATATTTAATTGTCTTTCTAATATCTTTACCTTTTTACTTGAACTCTTTCTCTTCCAAAAGAAACAAAAATTTTTCGCTATGAGATCACACCACTTTCTCTTCCAAAAGAAACAATATTTTTCGCTATGAGATCATACTACTTTCATAAATGTATCTTATACGTTTAGCATGTGAACAGTTGATGCAAAACACAGCCATACTGCATTTCTTTGGGTATATTCGTGACGCGTGCGCAAAACTACTATACAATTTCGGTGTCCACAGTTAACAAGATATTACTAAAAATTGCCACATATTGATATTGAATAATTTTTTATTCAAGTACCATCAATTTTACAGAAAACCTGTAAGAGACGAAAATCATTAATTTCCTTCTCATAGGACTCTAAGAATTTTTTATCAACTTTTCAGTACTGCATTTTCTTATTTTTACCAACATGAGGAAATATGGTGTTAAAAATTCTGAAAAAATTCTCAGAGCTTTATGAGAAGAAAATTAATGATTTTTGTCTCTTGCAGCTGTTCTATAAAATTCATAGTATTTGAGTAAAAAAATCATTCAAGACTAATATTTGGCAAATAAATAACAAATCGAAGGAAGTCTTTCTATACAAAACAAATAATAAGTAACGGGCAAAGTAAGAGTCAACAACTTTTCTTTGAAATTAACAAAAATTAGAATCGAAATTACGATTATTTTCGTAATTTCGATTCTCATTTTTGGCGTTATGTCATTTTACTTCTGTTCATTATAATATATATAATTTTTGTTAATTTCAAAGAAAAGTTGTTGACTCTTTGCCCGTCGCTTATTAATATTTGGCAATCTTTAGTAATTAATATCTCGTTAACTGTTGCGAAAATTGCAAAATGGTAGAGAACTTTTCGACTCAGTTTGGTCCGCTTTATCTACGCAAGAGTGATTTTTCTTTTGGCAAGATCTTTCAGGGCACCCTGTATAGAAGTCTGTGGGAATATCAGCCAGCGCAGCGCACGTGAGGAGACCGGCTTGCACGCGTGCATCGGGGCACGTGCGCAGCGGACGATGCATCCTTGTCGCGTTTAGAATGCGTTTCATCCGTTACCAGGCGATTTCCATATTCGTATGGGAAACGACGAGCGAGCTCGCGAGCTGGTTTTTCGAGCCTCTCTCTCTCTCTCTCCCTCTTTCTCGCCGTCTCGCTGATCGCTTCGCTCGCTCGGCTTCAGTGACTAAAGTGATACACGCGCTCGTGTATCAGGGCTGCTCTTTATTCCAGGCTTCCGGGATATCGTTTTACGTAACCGAGGTGCGGGTCGTTGCGTTGACGCGTTTTTAATCTCGCAAGGAGGTACGAATCTCGCATAATGAAGAGTAGGTATTTTATCTTTTTACCTGCAGCGAAGTTTCGCGGTTTGCTCGGTGAATATTTATGCACGTGCTTTTATTTTCGATAGGATAGCGAGTGATTCGTTTCCTTCGTAAATCGCTTGAAATCGGCGCGTTTTGTCGGTAAACTCGTAAAATTCTTGAAAGAAATTCCCCCACCCCCCACCCCCCCCCCTCCTTTCCAATTTTTCTATAGCTTTCGACATCCGACGTTCCTCGCGCGCAAAGTGCGTGCGTGCGTGTCGAATGCCCGCGGCGGGCACTCTGAGAGTGCCGGTTAAGTAATTTAAGTAAGGACACAAATACACACTCTCGAGACAAGAGACGCGAGACTTGAGGTAAACTAATGCCGAGGGAATCATAACCGCACGCAGGATCCGAGTGGGTTTCTCGCTTCGCCGAGCAATGTCCGAGTATGCTCGGTAAATTGTCTTATTTATGGGCCGCTCGACGAGTGCAGATTGTAGGAGTGGCTTTTTAAATATCCACCTGTTTTGAAACGAATACTCAACAAAAGCCTGTGAAACGCCCGCCTCGATAAGTACTACTCGATCCTTGAATTGTCGAAGCAACTTTGTATTTTTGAACGTCAGAAGATTATCTGTCAATTTTCAAGGGAATTTAAAAATTATGTGCAAATCTCTCTTGTGTGGGAAAAAAAACCTTAATTTTTAAAATTAAACATTTTATAATATTAGAATAATTTAGAATGAATTTTTTTGGATTAAAAGAAAATGACAAATAATTGAATTAAAATTATTTATTAATTATATACCTAATTGAGAGAATCGGCTCTCGAGATATTTTATTGGAATAAATTAAAATTAGAGAACTAAATTGTTTTCTTCCTCTCTAAATCTGAATCAGTGATTATCCACTGATTCAGATTTAGAGAATCAATAGTAGTTTTTAGAACAGGAGCGAGGAAATAATTATGATTAAGATAAATAGCGTTCCAGCCAGTAATTCGTTAGTTTGCATAGCGTAATAATTTTTGGAATTTACATTGTTCGTTGCAAAAGCGGGAAATGTGCTTGCGGCATACTAATTACTAATTAACAATTAGACCCACATATAAAGTACGAGTTGAGGCAATTTTCTAGACTAGTTTAGAACTTGAAATTGTCGCGTTCCAACCTAAAAGTATTTATGCTCGCGTTAGAAGTTTCTTGCAGCAGCCTCCGTACACACCCTCGTAACAATTTAAATACGCATTTGGAATATGAATTCTTCTCTATTTTCGCCGCATATTCTTTAATAATTATCTTAAGACATTCCCTCGAAAAAATAAAATAAAATATTTACACGAAGACTGAAATTATTTGGTACTTTTCGCAGCATTTCGTTAATATATTATATACAATTGGAAAATTTGTATTAAATCTGACACATTTTACATATCTCAAATAATGGTCTCTCAAATTTGTATGTTAATTCAACAAAAAGTGTTTAAAAGTAATAAATACGTATTTTATTCACATTTATCTTAGAATTTATATTTTAAAATATATTACTTTTACGTTATTTGCTCACTTACTTATAAATTCTATAAATTACTTGTAAATATTTTTAAATGTCACATATTAATTTAACACAAAATATTCAAATAATATAATTACATTATCAACTAGCTAGGGTTTGAAAA
>NW_017305462.1:750660-751465 GCF_001594115.1 Trachymyrmex septentrionalis
GCTTAAACCATTTTGGATTTCAAGGATTCTGCTGCCAAGATCGAACGCTTGAAAGATTAAAAAAAATATCACACATATAAGATATATTCCTTACTTTATTTTATATTTGTCATACTTTTCGCTTTGTCATGGGGACATAATAATCGCAGCGATGAATCGGAGGTATATACTCGTCGTTTTCGTGAGACTCGTTTGGCCCGCTTAAAGAATGTTCGTGTTCGTTGAGTGTACGTACACGTACGTGCATATACGGTGTGACTTGTCGGAAGACGACGGAAGCCATCGCGCAACCGGCAGCAGCGCGACTCGGCATTGTAATTAGTCCTCGTTACGAATTTTATTTCCTCGTTTGTTTCTCCCGATTAACGATCTCTCTTCCGAGAGGCGAGCAACGCTCCGCTCCGGCAGCGCCAAAATCAGAGAAAGCGGAGCGTTATTATGTCCGATGTTTTAATTGAACGCGTCGGAATTTCGGGAAATCGCCGTCGGGACTCTAGATTCGCTTTCTTCGCCGTTTATTTCACGAAACGCTTGTTCTCCAAACGTGATTTCTGAAACCGAGCGCTACCTGAATTATATCTTGATAAAAACAGTCGTACATTTTTATCGTGATATATACAGGGTGTCTGTTAGGTAAGGTCCGAGTCGCATTGGGGGCGTAGAATAGATCAAGGGTGTAGAATAGAACGAAAAAGTCTTATACCATTTTGTCATTTTCGCAATAGTTAACAAGATATTAATTACTAAAAATTGATCTTTTATCATTTTCTTCTCAGATACCATCAATTTTACAAAAAAAAAAAAA
>NW_017305462.1:751565-755280 GCF_001594115.1 Trachymyrmex septentrionalis
AAAAAACAAAAAAAAACTATAAGAGATAAAAATGATTTATTTTCTTCTCATAGAACTCTAAGAATTTTTCTCAGAATTTTTCGTCAACTTTTTAATACTGCATTTTCTTATTTTTATTATCGTGAGAAAATACGGTATTAAAAGATTCTGAAAAAATTCTCAGAACCTTATTACTACTACGTTACGTATGCGTTTACATTATTTGTTCAATCATGCTTCTCTCTTACAACTGAGATTTTAAAAAGTTTCGTATCTTGGATTGAGAGAGAGAGTGAGAAATTAAGCAGCGAGCCTCTCGGAAAGATACATCGTTTGAATCATGGAGGAACGGAAGAGAGACAGAGATGCACGAACTACGCAGGATGCATTTAAAATCAGCCCGACATCCGTTTTATTCCTGTCTTTGGTAGCGAAGGAATTCGTGTCCTGCTGTCCGCATACGAAATCCTACGGTCACCATTGTGCCCGCCGCGTTCGTTTCAGAATACAAAGGACGCAATGTGTACAGTGGCTAAAAACTCGGATTCTGCAATTCTCGATCCGGTTTTCTCGATTTTTTTTTTGAATCTCGAAATCTTATTCTTAAACTTTCTCTGCCACGATCAGTTTCGATTCCTCGCCACTTCGAATTCTGCGCTCCATATCGAATTCTCACTTTCATCTCTGAAAAATCTTAAGTATCACTTCTCGTAAACATTTCGAATACTTCGGGGGGGGGCGGGGGCGGGCAACCGTGTATTCTTTTTGATATATAGATTTAGAAATATAATTATCATTACTAACATTATAATAACTGTAATAACTGTAATAATAAAAGCGGAGCTAACCATAATTATTTTACCACGTAATTACAGTGTCATTGAATTAATCAGATTTTTTTCAATTGGACTACTGTCTTCGTCTGATGCTGTTAATGTCTTATTTTTTTTTTTTGCTCGAGTCAAGTATTTGCCTTTGTAAATTTTACCGCTGTAAGCTTTGGGTATTTTTACGCGGACCTGTATTTTGCTCGTGAGTAGGACGCTTTCCCCACCTCGTCATTTCATCGAGGCTCCACCCAACGTCATCGCGAATGTGTTTGTTCTATCTGTGCGGTCGTATCAGTTGGTTGTTATCGTTAAGAGTGGGGAGGGGGGGATACGATGGTATTACTGTGTGTCCCGTACACAACGGAAATCCAAGAAGGAAGAAGAAAAAGAAGAGGAGATACGGCGGCGTGAGCAGATAAAAATAAGCCTTCTTCACTCGACAAGTATGGAGACGAGAGTTTTTAAGTCCGAAATTCTTTCCGTTATTATTAAATGTTGTATTGAAAAAAAGAGTGATGTATTAACAGCATTATTTTAATTGAAAATAATTTTGTTGATTTATAACAACGTCATTAATGTGGAATAGATGAAATTTTATTAAAACAAGAGATATTGTTTCATTAACGGTGTTATTGAATTAATAATTAAAAAAAATTATTTTCAATTAAAATAATGCTTTGTCATATGTAATTGAAATAATAATTGTTCTCTTTGTGGGGTTTATAGTAGTCATTTTTATTTGAAATGTGTCTGTCAAATTGTCTACTCGCGATTTATTTCTTTGTTAATGATAGCGATTTGCTTGTTTCTTCCTCAAGTATGCGTTCAATTATTAATAATATTATATAATTTATTTGCTCTTAAGAAACTTGTCTATATTATCACAATATTGATTTTTATAATAGACGTTAAAAAATTGTGAGCCAATTGAGAAGAGAATACGGTAAAATGTATACATAGCTGGTTCATACTCTAGCCACAAAATTTAAGATTTAGCATGTATCAAATAAAGTACATGAAGTGTGTACGCTGAAGATGACTCGATGTGAGGGAAACATTTGTAATGTTAAAAGTCTTAAACAGTTAAATTTTTAAAGATAATTTTTTCAGAATTTTTTAATACCGTATTTTCTCATGATAATAAAAATAAGAAAATACAATATTAAAAAGAATCGATGAAAAAATCTGAAAAAATTCTTAGAGTTCTATGAGAAGAAAATAAACAATTTTTGTCTCTTACAGTTTTTCTGTAAAATTGATAGTATTTGAGAAAAACATTATTAAAGACCAATATTCGGTCATTTTTAGTAATTAATATCTTGTTAACTATTGCGAAAATTACAAAATGACATAAGACTTTCTTGTTCCCCTTGACCCATTCTACATCCCCAATGCGGCTCCGACCTTACTCAACAGACACCCTGTAGATCTTAATATGTTACTCGGCAGAATTAAGATCGTTTCGAAGATGCGCGAAAAACTATAAAAAATTATTAAATTGCTAGTCAACTTAACTCGTGATATTACTGCGATAGTTTAGTAGAATTAGCGTTTCAAAAGCGATTACATACGCAGTATATAAATTCACACGGAATCTTAGAAACATTTAAGATCTAACTGGACCGTTTAATTAAGCAAACTTTGATTGCTATAGTTTGTGTTATCACATATACGGTTCTATAATATATGGTTTATAATTTTGACGTAATTTGGAAGAATATATTGTAAGGTTAAATTTATAACACGACGATCCTGCTTGGCTCTTTCGTTTTTAAAGTAATGCTATTTACAACATTTCAAGGTATGGATTCAAAATTATTGGATTGTTAACCTTTAAATGGGCACAGCGCTCCAGTTATATTCCTTTATTTTCCTTTTTAAAGTATATATTCCTTTTAAAGTTATATTGCGTTAATTTTAGATTTCCTAAAAAATTCAACAGTAAACTGTGCGCCTATATTTATTGTTAAGAGCTGGAGGACAAAGCTTGTAAGCGCGTGTGTCGGAAAAACGCACAAGTCGATATACCTGTTCCACCGGAATCGATCTGGTGATCGATTTCGCTGCATGGATCGCCGGAACACCTGTCGGAATTCCGAGGATTCCGGTTTTCTATCTTGCGCCCGACGATTTCGCAAGAAGGCGCAGTTGCGAGGGTACCGAAAAACCGTTGACATAATTCCCCCGCGGGTTGGAGAAAAGTGGAAATATCGCGGGTAGAGAAAAGGCCACCGCGGCAGAGGGTGGGGAGTGTCGCGGGGTGAACGCCTTCGAGATGCATTAAAGTCGTATTAAGGCCGTCCCGGTATTAGCGGCTGCTTATTCTCGACGATAACTAGTCTCGAGTCGGCTTTACGCAGTGTGTACATTTATACGTGTATATGCATTAGGTGCGCTCGATCATGCAAATTCCTAAATCGCCGGAACAAGTGTCACGGGTACGCGTATTTATGGATTGTCGTTGCCACTCGGCCTTGAGCACCCCTCCCCCCCTCCCCTCCTTCTTTCTTCTTATATACTGTTTTTATTATGCACTCGCAATTTTCATTCTGCGCCTCAGCCTTTAATCCCTTTTAACATTTCCATTTCCTTCTTTTTCTTATACTTTTTTCTCAAAGATATGTATATCAAGTTCTTTCCAAGTATGTTAATATACTTTCTTCTAAGATATAAAAAATATTAAACGGATTCCAAATTTTTAAAGAATTTTATTTTTCGTAAATCTATATTTCACCCTTTCCTTGATCATTCAATAGAAATAAATACGTTTCGGGACACTTTATGTGTTTTCTCGTAGCGCTGTCGGAAACGTTTTGTCTCGAACGAGTTTCCAGCCTGATATTTCTCGCGACCTGTTTCGGCACGAGAGAGAGAGAGAGAGAGAGAGAGAGAGAGAGAGAGAGAGA
>NW_017305462.1:755380-755730 GCF_001594115.1 Trachymyrmex septentrionalis
AGAGAGAGAGATACTTTCCATGCCGCCGTGAGCACTAAATAGACACCTGAGAAAAGTGTGCAGTGTTCACGACGAGAATCGACACAAGAGATAAGAAGAAAAGATTAAACCGTCAATCTTTTAAACATCGGAGCAGACACGATAGCCACTCTTTCGGATACGAGCAATGTTGGTGTTTCCAGTAGTATCCACAGAGTGTTAAAAAAAATTATTCTGCATTTACATGGTAAATAGTACACATAATACTGTGTGAAAAAGCCTCGGTGAACATAGCTCGAAAATGTAACTGTTTCTAAGATATAAACAATTTCGTATATTAGTATGATAATTGACTTATTATCTTCTACGTG
>NW_017305462.1:755830-759828 GCF_001594115.1 Trachymyrmex septentrionalis
GTCGAAAATGTAACTGTTTCTAAGATATAGAATAACAATTTCGTATATTAGTATGATAATTGACTTATTATCTTCTACGTGTCGTGATGATTTATTTCAGTATTTACAAATCGCGTTCTGAACGTTCTCATTCGATCTCCACGCACACACTTTATAATTAAAAATTTCACCGGGAATCAAGTTAATATCAAACAGCCATTACGATTGGATGGGTATTATGGGAGATCACCTCATTGGACCTGTAATTCTCCCAAATAGGCTATCAGTGCTACTTATCTCAATTTCTCTCTTTTCACGTCGTACGCAACACGTAGAAGAGGCAATAAGTCAGTTATGATAACATACAAAATTGTTTGTCTCTCAGGAATGATTGAGGTTTCGAATGTTCACTCACATAAGACTTTTTATACTCAATGTGGCGTGTACTATCTACCGTATAAATGCTGAATGGTTTATTTTGTACACTCTGTATAACGTTTCTAAACGGGGAAAAGACGGTTTTGTCGAGGTATATCTAAAAATTTAGCCAGATGATGGGTCATCAAAGTAATTATGCAGGACGTTCAAACTGGTTTCTAGGATGTCACAACTTTTTGCTCGTAATTGTTTGAAATTTTGACGTTTGACAAAATTATCTTCACATCTGTATCTAAGAGTTAGCTGTACAAATTTTTTAGATATTTGAACAAAATCGCTCTTTCCATGTAAAAATCTTGCACCTTTGAATTTTCGACTCTAATTGGCTCTACACTGAAAAAAATGATTGGCTGCTGAAGCAAATTAGATGGTAAAATATGGCGTGGCATTTTTAATTGGCTGCTCTAACCAATTAAAAATGTTATGCCAATATTTTACCGTATAATTTGCTGTGCAGCAGCCAATCTTTTTTTTTATTCTAACAAATGGCTCTTTAAATTCTGGAATAAAAATTTGTTTCGTCAAAGTCTATTTATATACCTGTTTTCTATTATATTATACGGACTATGTTTGGACGCGCCGAGATTCTCGAGCTATCATTCCACGAAATCTGCGGCGTGCATTTATATAACGGACAATGATAACATAGTTTGCGCCTGTAATTAGCAAATCGTGTCGTGTATATTAGATTACGTATTAAATGTAGATCAAGTCTCTTTCCCGTTTCGCTGTCCACATA
Source organism: Trachymyrmex septentrionalis (assembly GCF_001594115.1). NCBI lineage: Eukaryota > Metazoa > Arthropoda > Insecta > Hymenoptera > Formicidae > Trachymyrmex > Trachymyrmex septentrionalis. Next base: position 756,987 of record NW_017305462.1, read on the forward strand.
TCGCGATTGTGCAATGCAAATATCTTCATCTGTAACGCGATCGCGTAACTCGTGCGATTGCGACGCTTACGGTAAATATCGATCGTCGCGTAATCCATTTACGGATGTCATGAATAAACAAACTGCTAGGTTTTTTTTTTTTTTTTAGAATGACAGCAACACCGTTTACCGAACACGTGCGTCACCGCATGAGTTAATTGATAACAATCGGTAACGGCAGAATAAAAATGTGCAGCATTGATCATAAGTTGCACAAAGCACTCTTAATTTACATTTTCTTGGAAATAACGGTATTAAAAGATAAAAGGGGATTAACAAAATATGAAAATTAATATTATTTTTTAATAAAATTTGTTTAAAAATCGCTATATTAAAAAGAGCCCTCTTTTTAAAACTAGATAAGTGTATTAATATAATTCAAGTGTAATGAACAAAAGTGACTAGTATTTCATACTTTTGATCCTAAATATGGCCATCTTTAGTGGAGCGAATAATATACAAGACAGACCGTTCCAGCAATGTTGCAGCAATGTTTGCAATATTGTTGGAAGCTTCTCCATTGGAAATTTACAATAAACAATAGGAATGAAGTCAAACATAATGTTTCAGAAAAATGATATTTAAGATAAGCATATAATTTTTGAAATTTTTTTCGACGTATAATCGGTGATGGACGTTTTTTGCCAATTGTTGTTCAACACATTTTTGATTATTAGGAATATTAGGCAAACTCAGTACAAGAATATTTTAAAAATAGGAAACTTTTTAAACTTATATTTTTTTGTTAAAAATAGAACGTTTAAACGTCAATTTGGGCAGATGCTTTGTACTAATGGCTAAGATTGTAATATTATATTTATAAAAGTAATAAAAGTGTCACATGTTTATATCGAGTGTGATACAAGTATGATAGTACATATTAAATTTAGAATATCAATTCATTGAACAATGAAAATATTAAACGAAGACGAATATCGATGTATTAAGAGGATCCTAAAGCGAAACTCGTATTCCGACGAAGTCACCAGAAGTCGCGCCGACAAAAAGGATTTGTAATAGAAAAATTACATGATTTAATCGATAAAACAGGAGGCTTTAGGATCCCCTTAAACTATGTTCGAAATATACTGAATGGGATTTATCGAACATTTTACAGAAAGTTCCAGTTCAGGACAAAGCGATCGAGAGTGTCGAAGCATTCAGCGTATACTGTGATTCGTTCCTCTCTGTTTTCGTAGCGGATATATTAGCGAATTTATTTTTAGCGGCGGCGATAAGAAGCGAAGCACGCTTGGAAGGATCGATCGGTACCGCTAGGCGATTACTCAATCAGCGACATTGATCGTTACTCATGGGCCGTTCTGCCCATGTAACTTCTCTCAAGGACGAGGATAACGCGTGTGCAACGAAATAAATAAAGGAACTTCCCGGGGGTCGAGCCCCGTTACGATCAGCGCACGCTGCCGATTCCTCTTTTTTTTTTCTTTTCTTTTTTTCTCGTTTCTTATCTCCGCGATACATCGTCCGTAACGCCTTTTTTCTATACACTTCGGGATCGATTCGATGACGCGGATATCCCGCTTCAAGGATCTTCGCACAAAGCGCGCAGCCTTCTCACAAAGCGCGAAAACGTTCGCGTAAAAATACGGTGAAAGGACCTTCAGGACTAGAAATTCAATAGAATTGGATATAATGTCGTTTCATTAGGATACGACGCTCTTGAAAGTTATATAAGTGGATGTATTATCAGGAAGTATTATCTCGTGCAGTAATATCAAAAGACAATGCGTTTTAATACATAATTGCTTATTCTTTACTTTGCTGCGCACTACCTTCGCACAGGAATCCGATTTAATGCTGAAAATGATCTATTTTCAAGCAACACTGCTTTTAACATTCGAAATAAGTACAGAAACAATTTTGTCGAAGTGTCGATTTCAGCTAGATCTGAAAAGAATTTTGTTTCAACTATCAAAATAATGAAGTAGAACATTTTAATTAGTTGCTAAAATGTTCAAAGCATTGTCGTTAACGTTTAAGGATTGGCTGCTGCAGCAAATTAGATGGTAAAATATGGCATAGGATTTTTAATTGGCTGCTGCAGCCAATCTTTCCTTTCGGTGTACAATTATTTTGATATGGTTCAACAAAATTATCTTCAGATTTGTATTTAGCTAAATTTTCAAGTACTTCAGCAAAATCGTTTTTTTCGTATAATTACTTTCCTGCAGTATTAAATTTTTGTAAAAAATAGCTACGTTTCGATTCTATGAACTCATTTAAATGCCTCATTTAAATATTTGTAGGATTTATGAAAGATTCAACGGTCCAAGAATTCAAACTATCTGGTTTACGCTTGAAGATTTGAGTAACGTTGTTGCAATCGACTACTTTGAGACGGTATCAGAATCGGGATTTGCTTAGTTTAAAACAGTTGCAACGTCCTTGGAGGTTAATTACAAGCTACACTCGATTGCGAGATACGCCTTTCAATTGCCGCGCGAGAATCTCGCGCGTAAACTATTTATCGAATTTCCTGCTGGTTTTCTCTAAGATCTAGATATTGTAGATCGACACCGAAACGATAACGATCCTTTATCGTTGACATGCTAAAAAAATGTATAATATATCCGGTTGTAGATAAATCATCGTGGACGACGTTCATCTGGATGTTATCGTCATTAGTATTACGGTATATTAATTACACTAGAACACAGTTAGTATCAATGCAACAAGATGGAAAAGAATGCAAAGAATATATATTTTTGTCTGCTTATTATTATCGTTTTATCGCATATTCAAATTTTATTCCGTCTCCTCTTTTCCCCTCGACTATTATTCA
>NW_017305462.1:759928-770724 GCF_001594115.1 Trachymyrmex septentrionalis
ATTTTATCGTTTTATATTCAAATTTTATTCCGTCTCCTCTTTTCCCCTCGACTATTATTCACGTGTATAAATCATAATGTACTCTGGAAAACTTTTCGAGTGAATCTGAAGAGTGAAGTTTCACTCTTAAAGATTGACAATTCAGCCACACTCTTTTTTAAGACTGGCTCAATTTTCATTCGCCGTTTTAGATATCTAGCACTCGGGAAATCTCTCCTATAAAGTCAGGAATTGTTATGGAATTTTTTATTCTCTTTTGATACTTAAAAATTTTATTAGGGGCCCAAATTCCCCTATATATTCCCCCAGGCATAGTCCTTTGTTTTATACTTACGAGTTATTTTCATAATTATTATCAACATCTATTTCATTGTTATTCACTATATGTTTATATTTATTTCTATCATGTTATTTATTTTTTTCGTATTCCTATTCATTTGTATTTATACGTTGACAACATATTTTTACGAACTCGCTGTGCCTCGCTGAAAGCCCCGGCAATTTTTTCACCCCGTTTCGCCGCCCCGTCGCGATGCCGATGATCGAGAAAATAAGGGTACAAACTAACGACGTGAAAGTCCGGTGTGTTGCGGAGTGTTCCGGAGCCGAAGTAGGCCTCGGCAATTTTATGAGCGCGGGCTGACCCTTAATTCGAACAATGACCAAAAGAAGGAGTATAACGATAATGTACAGTTAAGCGCCGAGGATTCTCGGGGCCCGCCGTGCGCCATCTTTTTTGGGGCCTTCTCTCGGCCTGCTGCGCCGGCCATGCCACGCCGTATCCCACCAAGATTATCCTTAATTCCTCGTTATAACAGTATTTGCGTATGCGCGGCGCGATTGTGCTTCTGCGATCTAACAAGTCTAAGAAAGCGCTTGACGATTCCTGGTTGGGAATCGGATTCTCGTTGACGAATACGCGCAGTCATTAATTATTTGTGCATTAATTATCTTCAAGAGACGCTCGCTAAAGAAATCGAATTTCACACACGCTGTCGTGTGTGTGTGTGTGTGTATCAAATTAATTGCTATTTTTCTTAATTAATTTTCGAAAAAGGAAGCTCGTGAAGAAAATAACAGAAGTAAACCATTTCTAAACGTGCTAGTAAGATATATAGTTCTAAAGAATTTGATAAATGACAAGTAATAATTACAGAGGCAGCATGAGTTTATACTAGAGAACATAGGAAAAACACGATTCATATTCAGGAAGATTATTTTTATTATAATAAATATAATTCTCTGAATATATTTTAGTTTCACCAAATATATATATATATACATATATATTGTATGAATATAAATCTAAATTTAATTTTAGTTAATGAGTATGCTCTAGATTTCATGCGTCTTGCGCGTCTATTCAAAGTTTATCGATATTGTTAAATTTCTTGTAAAACAATAATACAGTTTAAGAAAATCCAAATTATTCTGAATTATCCGTTGATGTAGCAATCTCGCAGTCGATCGATTGAATTTGGGATTAGTCGTCCTTTTGCTAATTAAATGACTTACATTAATGATTATGTTACAAATTACACTTTCCGATGATACAAAAATGAAAAATGATTTATTGAACCATTGATAAATTATTTAATAAATGTTTCTCCAAATATATCTTGATTTCAACAAATTGAATATTTAAGTAATTTAATAATTCTAGAAGTACATTAGAATTGTCCAACGTTTTAACATTTAATTTTCAAAAATGAGACACTGCAAAACTTATTCAAAGAATTATACTTATTACTCAAACAATCCTCCTTGTAATAAAATTTTTATTACTGAATCAAGAGCTCGTCCCAAATTTTGCACGTGGAGAGAAGTATATGACCCCTTTGTTCGTACTCATATCGAGAGGAGGAGAACAAGCAGAGAGAGAGAGGGGGGGGGGGAAACAAGCCTGAAAAAAATAAAGAAATTGTTTTGCATGCGGCGAGCGCGATAAATATTCATGAGAGTTGAATTTTCTCCGGCAGGACGATAAATCGTGTCCTCGAATCGAGATGAGTCAGTGTTCCACCGTCATGACGGAGGATGCGTCTGTTGCATGCTTCCTCCTTCGATATCCCGAAAATATTGGGTCCATATATACGCGCCATAAAGTGATAAATAGGGGGAGGGGAGGGAGGGGGGGAGTTCTGACTGTCGAGAGGCTGGCCGCGCAAATAAAGTTGTTCTCTCTCTCTCTCTCTCTCTCTCTCTCTCTCTCTCTCTCCCCTCTTTACCCCGTCATATAATTAAATATTACGTAAAGTGAAAATAAATCGCACGTGGCGCGTATCCGACAAACAGGTCCGCGATTTACACCTGGGTCAATCGCGATATTAGAGTCTTTTATCCCTTAAATCACCATCAATTTAAAAGGATGAATGTTACGTATCTGCAATTAATTTTATCTTTAGGTAATTTCTACACTATTAATTATTAGCACAGTTATTTATATATATATATTCTTAAATAACTAATTCACTAATTAGGTCGTTAATATATTATTAACTTTTATATAAATTTAACGACTGCCTTGAGAATAATTACTGCTTGAAGACATTCCGACTATAAATTTATAAATATATATGTATATGTATATAAACATAAATTTAGCCGTCTTGAAGATAATCATGGCGTAAGCAATTCAAATAACGTTTCTTTCAATAAATGAGGAGTCAACGTGTATCTTGATAAAGGGCCTTGAGGAAAGTGGAGGATCGTTAAGATCGCAGGGCGTCCCGGCGCCGGGATGCTCGATCCGGCAATTTGTTATCCGGCGGCGTGACGAAATGCGTAATTACGCGCCGCTCAGAGTGCGAATAATTTTCAGAGCGTTCACGTGTGAAAAAGTATATACGCATCATTAATCTCGTGAGAGACGGGGGGAGGGAAGCGGAAAGAGGGGAAGAAGAAGTCGCGGCTGATAATTATTCGCGCGCGGAATATCGTAAATCAGCGATTAGAAAAGCGCGCGAGTACGATGATTTCTATCGAGACCTCGTGAAAGCAGCGTGGCGGTTACAACGTTTCAAGCGTAGATACGGCATCTAGAGATGTATCGGATGCGGCCATTTGCATAATAAGACGTCCGTGCTCGCGAGATACTTTGTTACAGTAGCGTATCTGTGCAAACGTGGACACGTACCTCGATAAAGTGCAAATAGATTTTGAATTATGTTTTTCACATTATTTCACATAATTCGCTTATTATAATTTTCTTTTCATTTCAACATCTTCCATACGTTAAGAAATTATTTAAAATTGGAAATTCTTTTTAATCAAGTATCTGCACACAATTAAATTAAAAGTACAGTTTTTTTAATCATATGTAATACCTAGTATTTTAACTTTAATAAAAATTTTATATTTTAGTTTCAAAATTTTTCAGATTTTCATCTAAATTAAATTAATGCTTTTTATATCAAATTAATAAATATTTACTTAAAACTGATTCAATCCAATATTTATTAAAATTTAGTACTTTTTCCAATGTATGTGGGATTGAATGCAGATCTGATAATTACTTATAGTCGATTAAGCAACGCGTCGTTCCATAAAATCGTTAAAAATTAAGAGTTTGTTCTGTTGTGGTTAATAACATTAATGTGAAAGGTTTCGTTATACGAAAACGTTATCGAAATAAATGCATCAGTGATGGAGATTGATTTATCGCTGATATTGATTGATTTATTATTAGAAATTACAATATTAAAAGTACGTGACGTTTAGAAATATTACCCAGCGACAAGTATATGTATGTGTGTATATATATATATATATATATATATATATATATCGACATGATATATATAATACATGATACAGAATCGAGTCAAGAGGTGAGAGATGCGATAGAGCTTCGACAAATGAGAACCACATAAAATTATTTATAATATGTGTCATTAACGGTGATCACGTAATTGCAACGGAATACCTATATCCGGCAGCAATGTAAATCACTCAAGGTGAGAAGCCATAACGCATCTCTTTCCGTTTCACTTGTCTATAAATCCTTGATAGATATCCTAGGAATTCTTACTATGTTAAACACATGTATTCAGTAAATAAAATTGAGAAGAAAATAAAAAGATGACGATGAAAATGTCAGGAAGGAAATGAGGAAGATGAATCATGCAATAAAATAGTAAAAGAAGCAATAAAATGAAACTATGTAAGATATTTTATGAGACAATTGGTAAAAGAATATTCTTCTCTCTTTGCTTAGATATCTAGGAATGAAACATAAGAAAATTTAAAAAAGAAAACTAAATTATTATGAAAGACGGTATATTTTCCGATATTCGAAATTTAATGATAAAATAGTAAAACATAACAGCAATAAAAGCAATAAAAATAAATTGAAATACGTAATTTCCGAGAATAATTATATAATAAGATCATTATATAATAAAATCATTTTATCTGAACTATTTATATACCTCGTTTTATTGTAAATATAAAAGCAATCCATTTGACTACTTAGTCATATATTGCATTCCTGGGAAAATTGTTGCATCCTGCGCTGATCGAACATCATTGCTAATCGTCGATTTCCCTTGGCAGGATCGGGAGGATACGACTCGATACTGAGAAATCGTAACTCGTCCGGCAAGTTAACCCGCTCGAACATCTAATTAAAGTATTAAGTACGTCGCGTCTCGCACGAGCTACGATTTACACGCTCCTCCAACACGCTTGCGCATACAACGCGCCATCCTTAGCGAGGATCGAGCCTGGGATATTTCTAGGCCAACGAGCCGGCCTACGCTCGCAGAGGTGCCCGTAATCTCGATTTTCGATTAAAATTTTACACAGCCTGGCTGGTAACTGTAACTCGGTTGATGTATGTAGGTATATGCGTGATGTTTCGAAACTCTTTCATGACACTATAATGTCTGAGAAAATTATCTTTCGCCATTTATGCACTATTTACTTACATATCAATATCCAGGTATTAAAATGAGATCTGAAATTAATATTTGTTATTCAACCTTTGCAGGATAAGAAATGGCGTTATACTCATTTAGAAAATTTCTGTTAAATTTAACATGTCCCCCAAGTGGCCCATTCAAATTTTTGGGTCAATTTAACACGAGGTGAATATAAATTTGAAAGTGACATAAATATTGTGTAAAAAATTCATACCAAAAGGTAACACTGACACAGTTTGTAAGCGAACTGTGAAAGCACTTTTTTTTTTTTTTTTAGAAAAATAAACATATACGATGTGTTGTTGAATTAACATGTATTTTGTTTATTTATTTCAGAATTTACATTTTGAAATACACACATAATTTTTAGATTGTTTGTTTATTTACTTAGAAATTGTGTTATTTAACACTAAGAAATGTTTAATGTCAATTTAACAGAAAATATTCAAATAATATAATCTTATTATGTTAAATTACAAAAAAAACATTTAGATATATTAAAAATTCCACACAAAGTTTTAAGATCTTTAGTGGACCGTTTCCAACACAAATACAAAATATTTTTTTTTACTGTGTAGTGGCAATGAAATAATAAATTATAGTAAATATTACTCTAATATTTAAAAAATAGACCCTCTAAAGATTTAAGGATTAATTTTTTTTCCTGTTGTAGTATACAATATAAGAAATCGAAATCGCTTCAAACGAAACGCGATCACCGCGATCAAAGTGCGACTTTCGAAACATCTCCTACGTGCGACGCGGTAAAAACGGTACGAACCGTAAGATACATCATTCAAGATGTTACCCATCAGGGATTGTTTTTATAGGTTTAAATAGGGAGCATCTCGACGGCGTGAGAGGCAGGAAGCGCTTAAATGCTTCGCTAAGTGGCGTTTACTATAATTTATGCGGACAAAATTACTGGCTCGCGATATACAAAGTAAAACATCCATGTCGTTGATTTCTTTATTTTTTCGCTACTATTTCTAATTGGCTCCCATTCTCAGGAATTGACGTGTAATGATTGAAAAAAAAAACAAAGAGAAAAAAGAAATCTTAATAAGATAAACAATCGAGACCAAAAATGACGTCGTTGCTTCCATGATTTGGTACAGCGGGAATTATTTAAAAATATTAGTCTTAATGTTAATAAAAAAAATCCCCCATTTCTGAAGTTTATCGGAAAATTTTCTTTTTAAAGACTTTTATTTGATTCAATATTAAATTTGAATTAATTCACATAAATTGTTAATCATTCTATAATAAATCTATAGACAATATCATTTTCAATAATCCTTGATCTAGATCTCTAAATTGATGTAAAATCAATTAGCCAAAATAATTTGATTAATTGATTTCACGTCAATCTAAATTTTCATATCATTCTCTCGGTTAACCGATTACTTTTAATAATAAACATGTTTTTAAAATGAAATTAATTTTGTATCGTCTCAGCTTTTTAAAAAGCACAATTTACTCTCTCTCGCAACGAACTTTTCGCTTTATTATATCAACTGGCTAACAGAAGCGAATCCATTCGCCATCGACATCGCGCACAGATCACGCGTTAACTCCGTTTGAGATTTTTATCGTCGCTTCGCGGTTTCTTGCTTAATGCCGGTCGTCCGTATAAAAACGTGCCGATGCGAGGGAAAATATCAGCGTGCAAAGCAACCAGGTTCCGTGGAAATTTCCAGTTTGCTCAGTCGTGCGAGACCGTAACTGGATTCAGGTGCGTGCGCGATTTTAAAGTTCGCAGGAAACCGCGAACGACGAGCGTCGCGCGCGATACTCGATACTTTATTTCATGTCGCGCATAAGAAACTTATTTTTTTTTTAATTCTCGAACAATTAACAATCACACGCGTTAGTTGGTAAAAACTATTTAGCGGTGATTTTATTTTACAATTAATTTTAGCGATAATTACATCGCTTTATTCGCTTGATTAGTGATAGCTATTTTTCGAAATACAGGAGAAACTCTTTTTGTTTTAATATGCCTACTATAATTTAACTTGTATTCTTTTTCTACTTCAACTTTATACTGATTTATATGAATTTAAGAAGTTGATTTGTTAGGAAATAAAATAAATTGCCATTACGGCCGAATTATTATTTGATACGCAGAAATAATATTTTATACAAATTAGACATTTCGAATATAAAATTTATAATAGCCAAACGTGTTTTGATTTTTCGTTCGAGTCACCTCCTCAGTGCGTGAAATAATATTTGCAGTGACAGATTTAAAATGTATAGATTCTTTTCTACAATGATAAAATAAACATCCAAACAAAAGCAGCCAAAGTACCAAAAGTTAAAGTGTTGTGGAAATTACAAATCCATATAAAGAATCTTGATAGTTTAAAGGAAACTGTTGTTAAAATGATGGAAAAAAATAAAACTTGGTAAACTAAAATTTGTATAAGTTACTCAAAAATTTAAATAAACTTATCTAAATTATACTAATAATACCTTTATAAAAATATAATATTAATCAATTTTAATACTAAAAGACAGTAATTAATTATTTATTTCAAATATTGAAAGTTCAGTATTGGTATTATACTCTTTTATAAAGGTATGTTAGTAATTTATCTAAGCTTTATTACGGTTTTAAATTTACTAATTTTCATTTTATTCAATCATTCAATCAGATCCCTGTAACGGCAATGATCTCAAGAACTTTAGCACAAAGTAATGAAATAATTCGATACTTATGTTTCACATTTCGAAATGTCTATACATGTCTCCGCTTGAAATTAGATTCTCGGGCGAAAGTCCAAGGTATTCGATGAAGCATCCGATTGTTCTTTTCGACCTTGCGTCCGATGGTCCGATTCTTCGCGCTTAATCGGAAGTTCCGACACCTAGGGCCGCGATATAAAGTGGATTTTCGTGCCGGGGCACGAATTTCACCGTTAGCTGACCCAGTTTCCGCATCCGTGTATAGATCGTATCCGGCATCCGAAGTGCCGAATTTCATTTCCAATCCTACCGGCCCTCATCTCGGTTTCTTCGGTACGACGAGCATCACGAGGAGGCAGGAACACGGAATTCCACGGCCGTTATAATGGCACGGCATCTCTCGCTCTCTTTTTCTCTTCCACGAGCCCATCTTGCATTTCCTCCTCCACTGCAGCGACGCGACGCGACGCGACGCGATGTGATGCGACGCGACGCACCGCCTTTGATCTTTCCTTAACGCGATGTAATTAAGTTCATTCCTCCGCAGGATTCTAATATGTTATGAAGAGAAATTCTCCATCCTAGAAATTTCATGTAATTACAGAGAGCCAGCGGATTTCAACAACATTGTTTTTTATGCTCTTGGAGAACATTAATTTCAATGCTTTTTCTTTTTGAGATTTTAATATTTTACCGAAATTATAGGAGGGAGGAAGGAGGCTTCCTATTCCTTCACTGCGACCGTTATTGATTTACAACGCAAAAACGAAAAACAATTAATCTATATTGTTATAATTAAATTTACATACAATTCTGCAGACTTATTTATTATTAATAAAAATTACAAAAATTGAAGGAATATATAATAAATTCATAATTTATATAACTTTTGAGTTCTCAAGACGGAAACCGAGCGAATTTATTAAATCGTCGATATCATAGTTCTTTTTTTTTGTAAGTCGTTAAAATCGAAAGACTTGTCGGAAAGGATCTGACGGATGATTTTAATCGACTGTCATTTTTGCTTCAAGTAACTTAAAATGAGATCTATATATGAAAAGGATGGTTTTGCTGAAGCATCTAAAAATTTAGCTACGATTTTAGATACCGATCTGAAAATAATTACGTAGGATGTTCAAGTTGGTTAAACCAACGTCGAAACTTTTTGCAGCTCTCACGCTTGAGATTCCTACATAATGATTTTGATTTGATCCAACAAAATTACTTTTACACCTGTACCTTAGTTAAATTCTTACGTAGATACTTGAAATAAAATCGTTCTTTCCGTGTAGATTCATACATGCTTTTGTCCGAAATATCCTTTCTAAGAAGACTTCTTACAAACGAAATCTTTTTTGCGCGGCGAGCGCAGAAAACAAGTTTACATTGAGTCGTGAACGAGCGGTAGAAAGAGAGAAATCTGCGAGGTGCAAGATAGATTTCAATTAAAACACGATCGCGTTCTCGTAGAGATCCGGACGACGGGGAGTCGAAGCGAGTGGGAGTCGAGGAGAGAGAAAGAGAAACGTGTCTTTCTTACATCGCGATTGAACGTGCGGCCTCGTGGTGTGTCAGGTACATACCAGGCGGTTAAGCTTTTAGCCTATTTACCATGGCGAACGAATGAACGAGCGATACAGAGACGATACACGAGGCACACCGATACGAAGCGTTGCTTCTCGTAGTCGTCACCGTCGTCGTCGTTGTCTTGGCGGCTGCCTTGGCGTTGCGCAACCAGGTTGCTCGTGTTGGTCGATTCGCTGGCGTTACCACCGTCGGACCGACCGACTCTCGGCTAGAGACTGGATGGAGGTATCAGCACGCCTACATCGCCTCGAGCTGTGCCTGCCGTCTCCTGTGTTGTGTGCGCCTCTCGCAGCAGCTAGAGAGTCTTGCCGTGCCCGGATCGCGCGTGTTGTTGCCCCAACAACGAGACAACCGCGTGCTCTCTTGGCACTCGTAGAGGGCTTGGCAACTATCCGCCTACCACTTTCCTCCGGAGCGCGAGCTATTGCGAAATTGCACCGTTTACATTTTGGGGCTGCTTCATGGCAGACTCGTTCGGCGTGAAATAGATTGAGAATGGCAGCAATATGATTGGAAATGGAACTGAAATATTCAAACATTTAAATACGAAGCGCCTTACAGTTCCGAGTGTTAAGATGTTGAACTAACATTTATTTAAATTAAATTAAATTAATTTTTTCGGAGCTAAATTGAGAGCCGATAAATTATCGGATTTTGGGGGGATTATCAGAATGATTGTGTGTGAATCCGATAATTTATCGGCTCTCAATTTAATTCTGAAAAAATTAATTTAATTTAATTTAATTTAAATGAATCATTCGGAACTGTAAGGCGCTTCGTATTTAAAAGATTGAGAATGTTTACTCGAAAGGAACAATTGTCCTGAACTGAAAAAAGATTTACAGCTAGACACATCCGAGAATAATTACTTGTCGGAGCGAAATAATTACGTAGGAATTACTGAAACATGATGAGTGATACTGGAAAAAAGATTTTCACATTTTAACAATCAATTTTCATCATCTCACGTAATTATTTCTAATGGTCCAAAAATTATTTTCAGATCTGTATCTCTCTAAATTTTTTAATACTTTAACAAAACCGTCCCACCCATGTATTTTCGTGTCTCAAAACAGTTCTGGAAGTGTCATGAGCTACGAGAGAGTTGCTCGCAACGTTTTGGATTTCGAGTGGACACTTTGAATAAGCAAAGAAGTTTCCAAAGTGGATACTTTGGATTGGCAAATGAGTTTTGTTTACACAATGACTTTGCGACTTTTTTTAGTGCAAAGGAAATACAGATTCCTTTTAATGTGATTCTTCAACTGTCAACTCGCATAAATTCGCATTTAATTCTTAGTAAAACTCGATTGTGTTTCAATAGCCTCAGCTCTCCGTCTCTGCAATCTATTTTTGGCACCAAAATTTCACTCTCAAATTTTTCTCATCACTTTTTTTCTTTGCATTTCTCTCTTCTCTTTTTCTCAACGACTGTTCCCACCATAAATTCCATTTATCGATCGCTCTCTCAACACAGCTGACGAAACTGGACAGTTATTTCGCCATGGAACGTTCGATATCTCCCAGTGATCTCTTTCTCTCTCTCTCTCTCTCTCTCTCTCTTGTATCATCTTACCACACAATGAAATTAAAGCG
>NW_017305462.1:770824-797861 GCF_001594115.1 Trachymyrmex septentrionalis
TCAGTGATCTCTTTCTCTCTCTCTCTCTTGTATCATCTTACCACACAATGAAATTAAAGCGATCCACCGATCCAGCCTCTTGGATCGCTTTGATTGAGCGACAGAAATTGCGTATGCACGCGCGCGAGCCTTGGGAATATTTGCGCCGCGAGAAACACGAAATTCGTGCCCTGTCTGTCTCTGCGTGAAACGCAGTCAGTGGCTCGTGCGGAGACTTTAACGCGCTGGAACGCGACCTCGATGTTGACGGCATCGGGTACGCCTTCAACCTATTTACAGTGACCGATCGTTAGAGGCGATCCAAATGCGCTACCGCGAGAACGCCCGTGTCATTAATCGTCCATTAATCGTCGTTGGACCTCGGCTTGTCACGCTGTGACGTTCAACACGCTCGCTTTTCACGAACCAGCGTCGATCAGAGATCTGTTTTCCGAACGTCAGCCACAGCCTCAATTTTCCTAGAATATTCGATTATTAATCGTTGGCTTTTTTTTTTTGCTCTCTATGCAATTTGTCGTTCCGTGTACGCGAGACTCATTAATTCGCAAATTAATGGACTGGAGATCTATTTAAGATTCTTAGATTTCAAGACGTACAGCGTTTCCTCTTCCTTTATACGTCTAGCCTTTCTGAGGCTGACGTATTGTTTATCGCTTCCTTATTCTTTAATCGTGCTATTCGTCGCATCTTGTATGTGTAAAATTTAGCAATTTGGTACTTGATGAATGATTAGATCTCGAGATTCAACGCTTTCTGCTTTTTCAGTTTTAGCATCTAGTGTTTAAATTTTGAGTTCTCCATTGCTATTTTTTTTTTTTAGTCACACAATGTTATCTTAATATTCATTGAAGTATCTAAAAATTGAGTTGGATAAGATTTAGATATTGTCTTCACATATGATATGGCTTATAATGTGGTAAACAAAAGATGTAATAGACACAAGTGACACTTAAGGTTCAATAGTGGGTAGTTTATGAACTGAGGTATGTCAAAAGTGTGTAGGGTACCTTTGATGTACTATAATTGAAAAACTGTTTATTATTGGACAATCCTTATGTCTTACTCTTCTGATTCACTACATTATAGGCTACGTAAAAACAAACTCATTAATTTGATTGAACTATTATCTTTATTGAGTATATATTTATTTACTGTAAATGTTTACTTGGTTTACTATTGAAATTATTTCTTAATAATACATTTCTAAATTCTTAATATTTCACTTTGTTTTTTCTAAATATAAATATAAGATCTGAAATTCTAAAACTTAACTGTTACTCATGTTCTTCCTTCTTCTTTAATAACGATTAACGTAATCAAATAGCAATAATGATTTTCATCTGATGGAAATAACTTTATCAAATCTCAGGATCGCAAAAGCGGAGAACATAATATCGATTGCTTCATTCAATTCCGTTAAGTCAATACCACGATGATCGTTAGATTTAACAAGGCCGCCGAATGACGGCGCGTGTAATTAAACACCAAGGAAAAGGAGAGAACTCTGCTTTTTTTTTTCTTCGTTTTTCTTCGATCTTGAGTCCAATTCTAAGCATCCGACGTTACTCGCTCGTGTAAACTACGTGTCTGGGAGCCACTATTTCGTACGTACAGGTTGCAGAGCATTCATTTGAAGCAAATGTTGTCACGACTTGACAGCCACGTTTGCACTAAGAAATGGTAAAAAATGAATTTTGAAATTTTTCATCGTCATAGACACTCCCCTTCCCAGGCACGTATTAATGCATATATACTTTAATCCTGGAAAAGGATTTTGGAAAAAAAGGATTTCGGTGAAAGAGAAAGAAGAGTATTTGTTATAGAAAAATGACACGATTTAATCGTGTAAAACTTTTACTTAGGGAGGCTTTAGGGTCCCCTTAAGCGTCGATCTTAAGGATGGAAGTCGACCGGCCGGTATTACTATGTATACAACCGATAATTACCGTCGTTCGTTTCGAAAGTGCTCCACCCTCCCCATGCCGAGGCGATTATTAGGCGAAGGAAACACATCGCCGCGTCCTTGCGCGCCGTGGGGCCCGTTCGGCCCCGCACGCGAACTGGGTCAGCTGTGCCGACCCAAGTCCGTTTTCTTTCACGAGCGGAAGTTCGTCCAAAAAGCACACCGATCCCAATCGTTCCCCGCGGGACTGAGACGAAACTTTGACAGACACGTGGAGAAAGTCAAAATATCCGAGACTCTATCGTTTACGTCCAAATTACAGGAGAATCTCTGAGTGAGACTGTGCGAACTAACGGAGGGACACGAGTGCGTTTGGGTAAACGAATTTTAAAACAAGATACTCATCTTTTTGTGTATGTGTGTGTGTGTGTGTGTGAGACTGAAGTCTTCATTTCTTTTGAAAAGTGTATTACTACTTCGTCATCTTTTTTTTTTGGCGCAAGCGAAATTTCACTTTCGAATTTCTCTGAAACAAAAAGAGGGCCGGTTCCCTCTCCTAAAATATATCTATTTGTATAATAAGTAAGAACGTTGAAAAGTAATCCTGAATTTTTCCACGTTTTTTTTGAAAGGAACAGTAAAGACAAAATTTAGGCTGGACCAAAGAGATCGAAATTACAGACGGAGAGAGGGTTAAAAATCTATTTATATGTTTGTACTTTTACACTTTCGAGTGAAAAATCGGATTTTCTCTTTTCAACAAAAAACGTTTGACCATTGAAAAGAGTCGCGCTCGATAAAACGAGTTTTTTTTTTTCCAATCTACCGACAGACGAATTTATCAGCAACGATAAACCGTGTCTGATTGACACGGGGGGGAAACCACGTCGCTATCGACATCCGCAACAGCGGTGTGTCTCACGACAGTCGCGTTAATCGCACGGCTCCACCGTGTCTCGATTCCGCTCCGTTGGTTATGCATTAGCTTAGCTTTTTGCGCCGGCTCTGTCGAAACACGAGTTCAAAGGCCACCTGGCATAAGTAAAGCTCGTGATTCTGCGATTTCTACCGTTACCGCTGGCAAGATTAAGTAGAGTTTGCGTTATACAACATATGGCCGTAAACTTAAGCCAAATACCTCTCATTTTATCGTCACACCTTCGTATTTTCAAACTTTCCGACGCGAATCCTTTATTTAAAACTCTCATTTTATCAGCAATTGTAATCTGATAAACAAATCTCTGACGCTATTCAATTTTCAATCTCTAAACCTAATAGAATTTATTTAATTATTGTTTTACTTTTTTTTTATGTAATCTGATAGAATGTTTCTTATAGTATTTTTTACACTGATTTCGAATCTGTGAAAATAAGAAAAGTGCAGAGTTTTGAATAATGTGCATCTAAAAAAGAAAAAAAATATTAAAATTCCTTTACTTATCCCTTCTGCTTAGACAAAATAAGTGATTCGTAGGGAATTAACTATTACCGATTTTCTACTCATTATAAGAGACTTCAATCAAAAATTACTTATTTTAATGAAGAAAAAGGCTCAACCTCACAAGCTGTTAACAAAATGTGAAAGTTTTTAAATGAGATATACGGTTACAAAAAATTGTAGTCATTATAATAAATTATAATCTCATTTTCCGAATCAGCATAAAAATATACATAAAGAGATTCGATCAAAATTCCATTTAATAAAACTATCGTATACAGTATAATATAAGTATATATTTTTTACGGTTGGAATATCTTCAAAAAAATTGGACTTATTGATTACATGTGCTTTAATCTGTCGTCGAGTAAAATAAAGTAAAGCACTGCGGTGCCGAGGTCGGAAATACTTAAAAGCATCAAACCGCGTGACTTTTTTGTCGCTCATCATCAAAGCCCGGTATTATCCGGAGTGACCTCGTTAATCGGCGATGCTAATTAAGATGTGCACAATCCTAAACGCGTCTCCGCGCTAATAAGTACACCGTGTTGTAACGCCGGGCGACATCGTCATTAAGTTGCATCCAGCAGCGTGCGCATTCGTGTACGTGTTGTATTCGCGGCACGTTCGCGATTTTGCATTAACTCTGACAACCGAGACGAAGTACGAGAGGGCTTTCCACAGAGGTTCCGCATCTTTTTGCGCGGACAATCACGTCTTCGACGCCGTGCAGCGCGATATTAGCTCAAGACGTTGTGGGAGAAAAATATTCTACACGATTGTTACATACAAACGTGGCGTATAATTTTATAGAAGGCTGTAGCTGAACGAAAAAAAAAAAAATATATATACCTTGAATCGGAAAGAAATTTAGTTTCGAGTAAAAAATTCTAATAACATACTTCTCTAATAAAGGTTCTCTAAAGGAGGTAACGTTTCTTGAAGAAAAAATTAATTCTACAATCATTCTTGCGGTGTAACATTCTTGAATGTTGCATTATTTTTCCTAGAAACGTGTCCCCTTGGCTGTATTTCTCGTGTGTGAAACAAGGGAGAAATATCCGTGACGACATAAATATTGAACGAAAAATAACGCAACGTTTCAGAATATGCAAAACTTTTTAACGGTAACATTCTTAAAGATTCTAGAATATACATGTCGCTACACAAAAGAACGGCTTTGCTGAAGTGTTTCAAAATTTAGCTAGATATAGATCTGAAAATAATTTTCTTAGACCGTAAATATAAAAAGTTTGAACAGTCCAACAACCAATTTAAGCGTCCTAATGATTTTGACGGTTCCAAAAAATTATTTTCAGATCTATATCTAACTAAATTGTTAAACACTTTTTATATATTTGCATTTTTTATTGTTACAACTTTCCGAATTTTAATATGAAATGTTTGAAATTTTGATATTTTTCGAAATAGTGAGTCGTTAGTTGGCTCTTTGAAAATACTAGGTCAGTATACCTCGACGAGGATACATTTTCCTCAACCTCTGTGGTGGTCTGTCTTTGTAATGGTCGAAACCGCTCTTATCCGGTGTTCTAATTACACCCTTAATTACACGTGCACGCCGAGGAGTCTTTTCATGGCACGGTGGAGTCTGTTCACTGGCATGCAGTCATTTCCTCACAGAGCTATGAGATTTATAAAGACATGAAAGACGGGGAACTCCAAGTTTCAGAAATTTCGTAACGTATTTGCAATAAAATCAGAGTATAATACACACACACATATATATAAGATTTAGGATTTTTAAGAAGAGAAAATTAATCTAAATTAGATCACACGCATAAAAGTGATTTCTGATAAACCTAAGAAATATTGTTAAATTTTTTCTGTTTACTTAAATACTTATTTTCTCACATGGAAAATCAGTTTTGTCAAAATATTACAAAATTAATACTAGATACAATGCTGTAGAAAAATTATATATTTTACAGACTAGCTCGAGTGTCCTACATCATTTGGTTTGACCAAATTATTTTCAGATCTGTATCTAGTTAAATTTGATTTCAGCAAAACTGTTCTTCCCCTGATACTGATTTATCAATGTTTCACGCACAATCAGATAGAATATTTCTCACTCATTGTACTTTTCTCTTCCAGGGAATCTCTGTAATGCAGTTATCGGCTTTTATTCGTCGACGTCGAGATTTTGCGGTGAGTCCACATCATATTTTCACAGATAGTGGGGAACAAATGTCATTGATTTTTTTTTTTTTTTTTTTTCCAAAAATCATTCCAAAGTTTCCGAAAAGTATTCGCGTATGAAAGGTGAGGTGACGTTACTCGCACCGCGTTGGCGTGCGGGATCCCCTCGATCCTGCACCTATGTCGAAACGACCGCTGCAGCGCAGCAACTCTGTAGAAATTTCTCTCTGGCAGCGGTTGCAAACCTGCCCTCGGCTACGACGCCGGGCTCTAAGCTCGCTTCTGCAATCGCACGGCTAACTGCCTGCGACTCTCCGCGTTATGCATCATCTCGCGTTTTCCAGCTGGTAATTATCGTACCACTGCCATCCCGGGGCCTTAGCCTGCTTCTTCAGTCCGCTTCCTCCGACTCGAAATTCTGGCGAAATAGACGCAGACTCGTTGATCTCTCGACCGAGAGATACATAAGTAGGATGTACCACGAGCTCTGTATGTCTCGAGAGCTTTCTCATTACGGATCTTCTTCAATCGATCTGATCCGATAGAACTGATGAATTTATCAATTGTCTAATCATTTTTTTTAATCATTTTTTCAGACCCATGAATAATTATATTATTTAATTATAATATGACACGGTTACTCCTTTCGTCGTCATCCTTGCTTTCAGCCGAAAAATTCCATCTTTCGTATCTTTACATAATTTATTTCGAAATTCTTCTCTTTATGTTATTCTCGATTATGTAAGTGAATTTGTTTGAAGAATCTCGATTTAAAGTTACAAAGATACAAAATATCTGTAGAAAGTGTCGAAAATAGATAAGAGTGCGTTAAACGGTGACAATAACTGCGTAAGAAAGATTATCGCAAAACCGATCGAAAGAACATCCGGTGATTCTGGGACACCGTGTATAATGCAACGGATAGGCGCACTTCGCTATAGGTGAACCACTCGACTATCAACCTGGCAAATGTCAGAGTATCCTGCCGTCGTCGTCGTCGGAAACCTGTCCTGCACTCGTGCAGGCTTGAGTGCGCGCGCGGGGAAAATATTAGACTTCGCAAAACCCGCGGCTAAGTGCAACGTGTATATTACTGCAACACTGCGCATAATTCAGACTCGAGTAGAATCTGTGCTTAATAGATCTGAAAATCGTATGCCTCGTTTGATTGCCGCTTAACCTACAATTTAGCGCGAATTAAAATTTCAGAAAAATCCGCCTCTTAGAAAAGTTCGGAGAGATTGAATTAATATTTATACACGATTTAACGTGTGATATTTAGAATCTGTGGAAAAATTCTTCAATTAGAATGTGCGTAGAATCTGAAGTTTAAAAGAAGCTTAGAATATGTCTACTTTGAGGCTGAAAAAGTGACAGATTAAATTCATGCAATAAGGCTTGATTCAATGCGCGTTACTTGGTCGAATGGAATATAGAATTTGTAGAATGGAATTAAAATAATCCGAAAAAGAAGGCACATTTTTATGCCGAGAATTATTCATCGTGATAAATCAGTAATTTATTAGCAAATGGAAGGAACAGACTTTGTCTCGATTAAGCGAACGACTTCGTCATCACCGGAGGAATTTATTTACACGTGTGTGCGTTACTTGCGATTTAAAATTCGACCGTGCGTTTCGCAACGAAGTAAATAAGCGTAATTACGAGGTTTAAAGTTTTTGCAAAGTCGACGTCTCTCTCTCTCTCTCTCTCTCTCTCTCTCTCTCTCTCTCTCTCTGTCTTTCTCTCTCCTTTCATTTATCTTCTACTTAATCTGTCTTGCGGAGACGTTCCTCTCGTATTTTATCGTATTGTATCGTAATATCAATAAGCAAGTAGCAGCGCAAAGAAACGAGAGTGAGAAATCGATTTTTTTCTCCCATCCAGAACACACATGTGCATTCGCTATTAACATTCCGATAGAAAGCGGTGACTCATTGCTGCCTATAGCGTATTTTAAGAGCGTCTAGAAACTGATGAAAGTCATCCAGTGACAACTTCGTTCTACAATTTAAAGGCCGAGCGTTATTCCGAGAGCATACGAGATGCCCACCGAAAATCTGAAGAGTTCTTCAAGAGTTCGATTAAACTATCCCTCGGCTATATACTCGCTTATTACAAACTCGACAAAACAACTTCATCACTATAGAACAGCTTCATCACTAATCCTTTTAAACTCTACTCTCTCGAATAGCAGCAAAGCTTTGCATAAAAAATATGGAAATGTTTCCAGATGATTTTTTTGTCATTTATTCTTTTCACGAAGAATCGCTTCTCATTCGTATCGTATATAAAATTATACAATTTTAATGTAACTTTAATATAGAGAAATAAAGAAAGATGGATCGATCTTTTGATCTGAAGATATGTCGCTATCTAGAGATCGGCGATCGATAACGTCAAAATCAAACTCGAATCAGTTAACGATCAGAAACGTTTTGTTACTGCGAATGGTAATTCTGCGAACATGAATTTTTATTCACCCTGTGTGTCCAATCGTGAGGACTAGGATTCAGTCAAGGAGAGAAATTCAGGTTCTTGTCGTCGTACAAACGTATTTTACGACGATGACCTCACGTGTCCTTCCACTGTCTTCCTCCGGGCATCGTCGGTTAAAAGGACTATTAATAATCCACCTTGCTTTCTCATTCTGCTCAATAAAACGTGTAGAGTATTCGATAATTAATAATGTAATCGAAAAAACATGGTCACATGTATAATCTTACTTGTATTATATTATATAATAACGTATTATCTCTTCATATTACTTCATATAATTTCATAGTTTATATTTATATTTTTATTATCTTAAATCTTAGGAAGGTATCTTTTTAAGGCCTATGAATTTACGAACCTATATCTGATATTCACGATCCTTCGTTTGTGCGACTTCATTTTTTAACCTTTAAATATTGTAAGTAGATGACTCGCTGAGAACACCTCAACTTTTTTTATTTTTATCAGATATTATATTTTTTTAATAATATGTATAAAGTTAAAAAAATTTACATTATTTATATCCTTAGATACCCTGAGATACAGGAATTTAAAAATAATGAACTTAAAAACTGGATAATACTTTATACAGTATTATATTTTTCTTTCTCAGAACAAAGTTCTTGAGACTAATATGTCAGGGACATGCCATTTTCTTAAAGGTTAAAAAAATTCTCACAATTGAAATATCGACTAGAGGAAATAATATTAACCATTTTAGGTGTGAGATTTTATTATCACTGACATATTATAATTAATTACAGTAATAACTTTCATGGCATATGGTCTGATCGATAATTGACTTGATAACTCTAATCCTACCATTTCCTGAATTTAAATTTTATTTATTCGAAAGTGAAAAAAGAATTAATCATTTTTATTTCACGCATGTATATTTGGGTTTTTAAAATTCTGTCGCTCCTCTAATAAGCGTGGGAAATTTCGAAAGAGTACATTACGGTGTAAACGTTTGAAAAAACCGCCGTCTAAAGGTGGCTCTCACTCGATCGGGAGAATACTTTGTATAGCCCACGTCGCGCACGATAGTCACGTGGATTACAAAAGCGTCGGTGTCATTATGCGTCGCGACGCGGCGCGTCCCAGATATCCCCCGCTCGCGTCGAGCGGTGATTTCGACGAAGCCGGAGGAGGAGACTTCAACGCCGGCATACACGCGATCCCACGCTCGCAGATGCGTATCTCCGCGTCTCTGCCTTCTCGATCTTACCTTTGTTTTAGCCCGTTCGCGTTGCGTTTCCTGCCGTTTTCTATTTCGTACGCTCCCTTATTCCGTAAGTTCGATTACACTTTTTCCTTTATCGTAATCAAGTGCGCCGTTTCGAGCGCGAAGTCACTTTGGATTTATTTTATGGAAACGGAATGTGGGGAAATTGTACCGCGTAACGTAATCGCGGCTGTGATTTATTTGTTTGGGAAATTAAGAAACTACAAACTAAATATTATTTCGTTTACTTCGGCACGTTTAATTTTTTCAGAACAAGTAGGCTTTTTTTAAAAAATTGCTTACATCAAAATTTGCAGCTGTACATCTTTCATTCCTTTGTAGAATATTGGCGCGTATTGAAGTTTTTTTAAATACTTATAAATTAAGATCAGGAAACGATAAATATTTTAGATTATCTCAGAAATTTAAAAATATTCATAGAACTCTTTGCAACTAGAAGAATTTAAACTTATCTTTTCATATATGTATAAATTGAGTTTAATTTAATTTAAATGTAACTTTTAATAAATTAAAATTCATTTCTTCGAATAATTAAACTTCAATTTTCTTGGTTCACTGTTTGCTAAAGTCCAAGTTTAGAGGATTTTAAATTACGGAGTTGGTAAAGACTAATGTTTTTTTTTCTTTTTTTAAAACATATTAAACATCAATTAAGCATGTTTTAAACTGTTTGAAACACGGTTTTTTTTTACCAATCCTGCTAAATTAAGATCAAAATAGTGAGGAATGTAAGCCTGCGGATTTCGCTGGCGCCAGAAATAGCGGATTAAACGACGCTTTTAGACACACTTTTATTTGACGATCACATCGTCCAGCGTGTTTATGCCCGTAGATAAAGAAAGAGGGACGAGTCGTGTCTTTGTCCAGCGGCGCGTTTTCTCGAAAAACAAGCGTCGATTCTGGACACTCCTCACTCGATGCGCCAGACCGGAGTTGAGGCGATCAAAATTCCTTTCACGGTTTCCCCGGACGAAAATAACAGATTCATCCATGAGCGACAAACGATGAGAGGCGAATCCTCTCATCTCTTCCTCCTTTTTCTATAGCTCCGCCATACGAATCTCTAAATCAACATAAAAATCGCTCTTAAAATCGGCAACTCTGGCCGGTTCATTAGGTATCCTATTTTTGGAAACTTGATTCGGGCTTTTACAAAATGTATGTGTACATACATTTAAATTACACTATACTTACAATTGAGTCGTTTGAGATTTAAAAAAAAAATATTTAATATATCTTTTTCATAAAAATGAAAATAAAAATAAGAATACAATTTTAGAGAAAAAATTTAATGTACTATTTTTCAAAGAAATTTCCCATTTTTGAGCAAAATTTCAAAACTAAACTTCTCTGCCTAAACTTCTTAATAAAACATTTCTTCAATTTTCTGTATTTTCTTCTTCGTTGTACGAATTTCATCATCGAATGATACGAAAGAGGAAAGGATAATGAATTGTAATTATCGCCTTTGTTACATTTCTTCCTTCGACCTCGATTTTTTAAATATCTGAATTCACGTGGAATCTGCGAATCGACGAACGACTAGTTTGTATTTTGGTGACACGCGGAACGATCTGAACACGCGCGACACGTTTGCCATTACCGCAATTTTATAGTTAATTAATACCGTAACGTGGTCGCGGTATCATGAACAGCTGGAATTCTTCACCAATTATTTGTTTCGCAGGCCGCAACACCGCCGCAGTGGCGATTCATCGCGTAGAACGGATACATTGCGGTCAATTTTAAGCGAGAAAACCGATTTCTCGAAACGTTAACGAAAGTAAAAAGACACGTATGAAAAGTGAATGAAATTAGTTCAGACACGAACCTCCTCGCTGATTAATCTTATTTCGATCTTAATTGATTTATTCAAATTAATTTAATTCTATTTTTCACGCAGTGTTTATTCTTAAATATTGAATAATTAATATGGTGCTGGTTAGTTTAATTTATATATATATATATATATGATATGTGATACGAATTAATTAGTAAATCGTGTAGCACCAATTAATTAATTGATAATTAATTATTTGCACACTTAACTCTGGTTTCTACAATTTTGTATTTTTACGTAGGCGCTTATTTCTGCTTGAGTTCTGCTCGGTATTATGTTGAGAATGATTTCCGTGTTTGCTCAGCGAGATGCGCGCACGAAAAATGCAATTTTAACGATAATCGCGATCGCGCACTTTCTCCTTCGCAACGGCCGCGCACTCATTTGCATCGTATCGTAATTTTCCATCGAAAATAAGCGCGAATACTAGTCTATCGTGCTGGCTCTTTTCAAGAAACTCGTTATTAAGTAACGATATTTCCTTGAAAATATTTCCATTAATCGCGATCAGCGGCGTGCGATAAGCGCGCTTACAGGGTGTCACGAAACTATCATCGGCGACGTAGCGATGTCGTCACACTGGCGGGGAAAAAAGTAAAGAAGGAAGAAAAAAAAAAAATCCGAGGAATCGGAGGATTTTTGAGCCTAGTTCGAGCCGCGTACGTGATTTCCTTTCGAAACGGACATCGTGGGCGATAATCTCCGGCGCGATTGATGAATCTTCCTCCCGTCGCGAATGGAGCACGGAGGCTGCGTCATCGCGAAGATTTCCAGCGCGCGAAAAGAGGCGACGACACCTCCAACGTCGTCGTCGTCAAGTCGCGTGTTACTCTACGGAGATTACACGCATCGGGAACGCGCGGACGACAAAGCGATGTTACACGACTGGCTCCAACTACGATTACGCGTCGACCGCGCAGATCGTCTTTATCCGTCCCGCGGATTCCGTTTTACTCCGACTTTCATAGTTACGATTTACCATAGCAATAACAGTTATCCTTAATGATCGAATCAATCATCTCGGAAGGAATGTTATTCCGCAATCCTGCGATCTTTTCGAAAACACAGAGAAACGTGCGTGCGCCTAGGCGAGAAAACATATACGCGGTATGTTCCACCAATGAGAATCCATTCCTTCGGAGTGAATTCATTGTTATTATTATCCGCGAAAGACGTTTGTTTTACGGGCATTTACTTCGTAAGCTCGCGAGAGACGCGACATTTCGCGTTTTATTATTTAGAACGATGCGAGCCTCGTCCGTTCCTCCTCCGGATTGAAAATGCCTTCTCCGGGGTCGTCGAAAACGAGGCTCGATCCCCGAAAAAGTTCACACCTCGCTGGCCGCATATAATGCAGCTCGCTGCACTTTCGCAACACGGATAAATGTATACCTGCACGAGGCTCACGCACACACACGCACGCACACACACACGCACACGGGCGATCTCGGTTGCACCGAGAGACCGAGAGCGTGTACCCACACTCTACTGCCCGCCCACACACGCGTGTGTACGATACCGGAACGAAGCGAGTGACTAACCTCTGGGAATAGAAGAGACGAGGAGATCTCTCTCTCTGCCAGCTTAACTCCGCGCAGACCAGGTCCTCCGGAGGATCAGAGATTGGGAAACGGACGTGCGTCGAGCGTTGGGAAAATTCCTTCGGACAACGTACTACGCGACTTGGTCGGATGCGCCAGGTGCAGGTGCAGGTCCGGAAAAGGTCGTTCACTGATCGAGGGTCATGTGCACGAACGCATCCTGGACGACGCGAGGAGGCGTCGTCGCGGCTCGACGCTCTTCACATCGGGTATCCACGCAGGTGCGTCGACGCGGTGGCCATGCGGCTTTTTATCCTTTTTCGAGCCCGACTTATTAATTAGAAGCTGCTGGACGATTCGCTGCTGACTCGAGTCCTTAAGACGTAATCGATTCCGATTGATATCGGATGCAAAGAGTATTGTTGTTGGCTTTCTGAATCTTCGAGATGTAGTAAATCTCTCTCTCTCTCTCTCTCTCTCTCTTGATTCCGTGGAGCAAGACTCTAGATTAGAAGCCTTTCATCGAGAGGATCCCTTCTTGACTTCTTGAAAATCTCTCTCCCCGTAAAAAATACTGTAAACGCTTAAACTACAGCAGATTCTAATTTTGAAGTTTTCAGAATATCGATCCTGACATTTGTCTCGTCCAAAGCCTCGTTCGCTGAAAACCTTGATTCTTGAATACTTTAATCGTAAACAGATCCTCACTTTTGGATCTTTAAGTCGTAACAGAGAGAGCCCTGGCTTTTTTTCCACCGGTACGGAACCGGATTTGTTTCCGACTCTCTTCAACACTATTCGTGCTATTCTCTTCAGCACTCGCGCGAGACGCGATATATCGAGTCCGAATTCTCGATAATCGACCTTAGGAGCCACGTTGCGTCTCCGAAAGGTTTCGAAAATTCGAAAGAAGCGGATATCACTCTCACTCACGCGTACTCACGAATGTATACGTTTCACGAGATCTCGATATCGCGAGGACGAATTTAGGACACCGCGCGGTGTCCCACGTGTGTCCCTCTTATCTCGAGCCCTCTCACGAATCGATCATTCCGAACGAGTTCTTCTCGAGGATCCGCGATCGCCGGATACGATCAGCGATCGGTGGTACCAGCTGTTTCGTGGACGCCGTCGTCGTCGTTTACGCGGCCGTAAACCGTATTGCTCGCCGGCGACCGAACGACTGTAAGCGCGATAGAAGCGGTGGAGTAAGACGAGGAGGAAGAGGAGAAGGAGAAGGATGAGGATGAGGAGGAGGAGGAGGAGGAGGAAGTGGTAGGGTAGGTGAACACTCCAGGAGAAGGAGAGTTCTCTTCGCAGCGGGCGTCCTCTTCCACCTCGCCGCTACGATCGTACGGTGATCTCCTTAGTCTACCAACTTGGAGCCGCGATGTTGTCTTCGGCCACGACGACGACGACCATTGGTTTCGATAGCAAAATTATTCACCAAAGTTAGCACGAAGAAAATATATGATACTCGGAGGATTCACGAAGGAGCGCTTCTTTCTCTTCTTTGGCGTCTACGTCAGTTCGAAGTCGTGATCACGCTGTGGTTTTTTTTTTCTTCCCGAAGCAACGACTTCGACAGCAAATAGATAAAAGTCTTGGAAAGCAGAAGGGAATACTTTATTCCTTCGATCCGCCGATTCGGAGTCGGCGTAACGTCAATGTCACGTCGACTACAGAATTCTAAGTAGACCCCATTGAAGACACCGAGGAACACGCTACTCGTAGAACATTTTCCAACTGAATACGGTCACTCGGGAATTGAAGGAGGATCTTTTTCGAAATTCGAAAAACTTCGGTCGATATCGAAAAGCTTGAAGGACTGATCCAAGTCTGAATCACACAAGCTTGGAACCTCTTCTTCGGAGGTTCGAGGACCGACCGAGAAACACTACTAACGAGAGTGCGTGCGACAGGGACGACGAAGGAGAGAAAGAGAGGAGAGGAAAGAAAAAAAGGGGAAAAAAAGAGAGAAAGAGGACGACGGCGACGTCGCGACGCGCGTCGTCGGCGAGGTGAAGCAAATCACTGATCGGTCCCCGTTCCTGCACTCTACGGCGCGCATCATGGCGTGGACTCGCAGTGGTATAGCTCCGCTCGCGCGGGCTCGAGCCCGACGAGGTGGGTTTCCGAGGGGGGTGGGAAGTGGGAGGAGGAGGAGGGAGGCGATCGGACGCCGAGGGTAAGAGAGAGACGGAGTGACGAGACGGAAGTGAGAGAGGGGAACACGTATACTAGGTAGGTAGGTAGGTATGTATTCCGCCTCGGGCGACTCCAGGCGTATAGCGGTACTTGTGGACCCCTTACCTCCCGGGACCCGCACCATCCCTTCCCCCCCCCCCCTTCTTCGTGCGCAGTCCTCCTCCTCCTCCTCCTCCTCTCCTCGCCGTGGCGCACAAAGGTTCTCCAACCGCGGCGGTCGGCGGTTCTCCGCGCGCGCTGCACGTGTCGCTAACACGAGTCTCTCCGGGACTCCATCGCGCCGCGCCGATGCAGCTTCAAGGACGTGGCTTTTCGGCCTAAGCCTAGGCCGCTTTGACCTACTGCCGCCGGAGACTCGAACGAGGGGTTAAGACATGTTCATCGAGTTCGTCGAGAAGAAGGAAGAACTGGGATTATCAATCATCGTAAATGCCTGCCCGAGAAAGATAATTGATTAATAGAGAGCGTAGCAAAAGTCGTACTAGTAATAGTAATGGTACCACTAATAACACACTATCCAGCGTACAGAGCTTGTAGAAATTGTTTATATTAATTTTTCAATTTCTTATCGTACTTTCTCTCGAAACTTTCTTTTTATTTTTATTCGTGCAGACGACATATGTGTGCGATTAGTAAAGACAAAATTTTTCAGTTCAAGCTAGTGTATAGAATAAAAATTTGACGGCTGAAATAAAAAATATCGCAAAATTGTAATCTTTTTGGTGGGCGGGGGGATGGGTATTTATTTGTAAAATAATACTCTTCACACACAAAGTTCAAATTGATCTGAAATTATGTTTAAATTAAAATATAATTGTAAAATATTGAGTTTTTTCGAACGATTTTTATACATATATACATCTTGATTGGCATCAAATTCCAATTTTTTATTTTCATTTCAAATGTCATTCTGTATTTCTTTTATAAGAAATTTCTCGTTTTTAATCTTCTCCTTCTAATGTAGTCTATTAAGATCTGTTATGATTTATTAGCATATTTAGTAATCTAAAATTACAGTACTATCTGTAAATCCGACAATCATTGATCTGCAATGATATACATATCTCGAGAAACGGGTACACCTGCGAGAAAGATTTGTTTGTATCTCGTAGAGACGCAAAAAGAATAATATAAATGCAATGCACATAAGTAATCGATCGACCGGCAACAATTTATACGCGGCTTCGTCGCGGAATTCATTCGCACTCGCATGATTCGCGATGTTTTCTTTCGCCGCCGAGATTCTAGTAGCACGATAACATTTCAAAATAAAACCGTAGAATTGCTTTCGCGAAATCACGGAATATTATTAATATTCGTCTGCAATCTTAAACCTTTTTCCAGCCCCATTTTTTTACTCTTCTAGATTTTCCAAAAAAAAAAAATTGGAAAAATTCAGAATTACTTTTTACATTACCAAAAGTTTTTAACTCAAGTGTTAGAATTTTTATTTAATAAAAGTTCAGCAAAAGTAAGGGTGAAATTTGAGATTGAAATTTTGCTTGTGTCAGAAAAAAAAAAAAAGAAGATTTGCAGATCGCAGATGGAGGGTTAAAATTAATAACACGCAAATTACGAAATTATTTTTTTTTAATTGTATTTCTATTGCACACAAAGAAATCAAATCATTGTAAAAATTTCTTGAGATTTATCTGAACGGGGGGGGTTCATCTACTTTGCAGGCCCGGTTATTCCAGGGTTAATCGGATAAGTATCTTTTTTTCCCGTCGAAACCTACATTCCGAGAGATCCGGATCGGATCCACGTTAGAAATGTGGATCTCATTGTAGCGATACTGTAAGTTTGATCGCCGAGAGATTGATTCGTGCCGGCCGGCCGGCCGGCCGGCCGGCTGATCGCGGAAAAATGGCAGGAGAAAGAAAGCCCGACTAATAACGCGGCGGCCTTGGAAAAATGCCACCGCCGCGTTGCAATACGGGCCGTACGGATGATGGAGCGCAGGAACGTGCGGAAGAACCGTCGCAAAAAGGAAAAAGCCGACGAGTTCTGATCGATGATGTCAGAAGGAGATGCGCCGCTTATCGACGTCCGACGTCTGCACGTGCGCCGAGATGCTGCAATTAAGCCTCCTCGCTTCCTCTTTCTCTCTTTAGTCAACCCACCCTTGTCCCGCGTAGCACGTGTACACCCGGTATAATCAACACGAAGTCGTGCAAAAAGACACAAATAAACGACGTATTGACGATAGAATGGAAATTGTTCCATTCTATAAATGATAACGTTGCATTAACGTGTAACTGACCAACGCAATTCCACGTTATTCTAATTGCGAGTCAAGCCTCGTGGAATCTGATTTAAATTTGTTAATTACATTCAGAGAACTAGAAACTATTTATAGCTTTTACATTATAGATATACTGTAACATTTGTACATTGAAAGTTTGTTATAACAAAATCAAAATATGGCTGTAATACAATTTATAGGAAATTTTAATTAAAATATGACGGACGAAACGTACGATGTCCATCTCTTATTTCAGGTGTCCATCTCTAATTATACTCGATGTATCCCGGTGAAGCTCGTTAAAAAATTACGAGTATTTGATTGCATCCTGTCTGCTAATTACGCGCATAAAACAGGGGCGCGATAGCAGTGAGTCTCAGTTGGAGTCTCCAATGAAAAGTTTCACTGGTGACTCTTAGTAAAAAGTTATTCTCCAAATCTCCTAGGCTCTCCTCAGAATTTGAATAAAAAAAATCCATGAATTTAAATCGTTAATCCTTTAAGACCTTTGGCTTAAAGTCACTCTCCTTTTTTTTCTTCAAGACTGCTGAAGCAGTTCTAGATTTTCGAACAAGCTTAAAGATTTTCTTTAATTTCCAAGTTCTACTACGATAATATAATATAAACAAGATCTTTAAAATACAGAATTATAAATTTTCCCAATAAAATTTTTTTCAAGACTTAACGATGATTTTAGAGCTTGATTGAAAGCTTTAGATCTCCAAGGCTTAACAAATTTTCGAAATCTAGAGCTGTGCACATTTTGCCCAGATATACAGGGTGTTAGTTAAGTATGTTGCCACCGACAAAGAGATTCTTTGGTTTGTTTCAAGTAAAAAAGTATCGCTCTGTTGAGTACGGCAACATACTTAACTAACACTCTGTAATATTACAAAATTTTAAAATTTTCCGAGAGAGAGAGAGAGAGAGAGAGAGAGGGACGTGAAAGCTGAACGGATTTTTCTGCAAATCCGGAGTCCCAGTAAGTTCCCCGAGGGAATCCCGAGGGTCCGAAATTCAACCGGGGCCGTAGTTTCAGAGAGAACCGGATAGCCCCACCGTAGCCGAATTCATCGGGCTCGGTTCCGGTACGCGGATCACGGCGAGCCAGGTGCAACAGGTGAGTCGCAGCGCCCGGGCAGACACGGCGCGGTTGAGCCTCTTATTCGCCAGCACCACGGCCAATCGCAGGAGAAGACCTACATACGAGGCTACCACCACCCGCGGGTTGCCTAAGGACATTCAGTGCGTACAATCGGTTCGACGTAACTCCCGATCCCGTTAACGCGCGCGGCGCGTCGCGCGTCGGAGAGGAACTCTTTCGGAGTTCAGGCACAGGTATGGAGCGCCGATGGATACTCGCAGACTCCGCTCGGCTGCGATCTTCCCCAAAGATCTTCAGTTCTTACTTTATTTTCCTCTTGCTCTCTTTCCTCCTAAAGCGCCTCCGATCTCTCTCCTCACCCCCCCCCTCTCTCTCTCTCTCTCTCTCTCTCTCTCTCTCTTCGACTTCCATGTAAATAAATCAACTTAATAGTTACTGCACTCCGATCGTCAGAAGATACTTGCTGATATAAATGAAATTGTTATGAATCAAAGTCTCTGCTGTAAAGGAAATTTCCGATACGATTAAGCGTCATATCGTTAATCGTGATACGATTTATTTTTCTTGGAAAAATAGTTTATCTTAATTTATTCAAATTTTACTGTATATTTGGGATTTTAATTTCAATTATAACACATTCGAAGATGTTCGAAATTTAGTATGTTAAAAATGAAAAGTTTCTTTCTTTATTAATTATATGGCTAAACTTAAGGAATGTAATATATCTTAGGAACTTCTTTAGAAGTAAAATTTCTTGAGAGCTAATAATTTTCCTCAAATTTTTACAATCAAATCGAGTAACGTAATTCGCAGACTTTATGAATTTATCATTTATCATTTTAGAAATCTTATAAATAATTCCTTTATCCTTCTAACGATCTCCACACGCGTCTTTACAGAAATCTTCGCTGCGATGCATTCGTCGCTGCATCGACGTCCAGGACTTTACGCTAAGTTTTCTTTCCCAAGTTATGTTCCCATCCGGCGACACGCGTAATCAACGAGATAGTCCGTCGCGATAATTCTGTCCCGATCAAAGCAGGACTCGATTCGCGTACCCGCTCTATAAATCGAGCGTTGCGCAAACCGATCCCGTAATGAATGTTAGATGTGCCCGTCGACCTACTATATGTAATTGATAGGAAGAGAGCAGCTGCACTCGGCACGGCGAATTCAATTAAAAGACATATAAATGAACGACCATCGTCGATCCTTCTCGATTAATTCATTCGATTAATCGGGTTTTGGATTTTTCAAATTGACCAAGTAAAATTTTTCATATTTGCGACTGTATAATTACGCATTACCATAGTTATGACTATTACTGCTTACCATTTTCTGGTTATCGTAATTAGAAATTCTATTTAGCTTGATCAAAATGTCATTCTAGTTGACCGTTTTCTTTGACTCCAATTAGAACCTTTTTCTCTGCGTATATATTTATTAATAAAACTATATATAGAGTTATCACTAATATTACAGCAGTAACAATTATTATAGTAATTGTGATAAGATCAAAAACTTTCTCCTTATTTATTTTACATTACTTTTGATACGAAGCGCCACTCCGGTCTGAATGTTAAGATGTTCAACTACTATATATATTCACATTTAAATGAATTAATTTCAGAAATGATAATTCCGTGCCGATATGGTTGTGGGACCCAATCAACCCAACCACCAATCTGAAATATTAATAATCCTTCGAAATGTCCCAAATCTTAAAAAACCATAATAATTACTTAAATAACTATAATAATCTCCGTGCGAGCGTCCTAAGCCTTTAGTCTCTCCCGAGACATTAGTATCAATATTTAAGCAAATATTTATTAAAATTTAGTACATTTTTCTTCGTGCATGTAATTGTGAAGGGTGACCTAACGATCCGTCCATCAGAGCCTATATACACTTACAAATTCTCTTTTCTGACAAAAACGAGCACGAACGACATAGTGATCGGAATTTAGCTGAACCACAACGAGATGACTACTGTATAAATCGTATCCAATTCTGCGTCAAGCTACAAAGTGATACAAAGTATTACACGTGCATTCGAGAATCTCGAATGACGGCCCAAGTTCTCAAGTGTCCAAGCTACTCCGGTGTTACGGTTGCGCTTGGGCGCCATGATTCGAAACGGAAGTTACGGCACAAAGGTTTTTCTCGTTTTTTTTTCTCTTTTTTTTTTTAATCTGCCGACAAGCGCCTCAGTCTCATTGCGAGTCTCCTGTCCCGTAAGCCCGTCGAGAGAGGCTAGGACTCTCTTCACGAAAGGATGTAACTATGTGTGCATCGTGCACGCGTTATGCACGCTCGTTCTCGAAATGCACTGACGCTTGGGTGCTAATCACAGCCCGAGGCGCAGGGGCGTATCGGGAGCGGCGGCATAGTAGAATATTTTGCCCTCGGGAGGTCGTCGATCTTGTCCGACCTACCAACAGTCGCGTCTATCTCGCGATTTTTTCCCCCCACGATATCGCGTCGCTGAAAATTCCTCGAAGATCAGTCCTGGATTTCTATGTACGATTCCTCGATGCTGCACACGTTGCTCGCGTGGGGTGAGCTTATGACACGCTAGATTAACTTTAATTCAACTTACTCTTAATCTCTTTCTACACATTCTTACAACTAGAAACGTTAGTAACTGTGACTTGTTGTTTTCGGTACCAACTATGTATATAATATATTTATTGGTAGGACAATTATACGTATAGTTGCTGTTACTCCAGTTTAGTAATAATAATAATAACAATTATGATAATATGTAATTATTGTTATAAATACCACAAGACCTTTTCTTTCTGTCAGTGCACGCCGATGTTATTACAATTTTTATCATTCACTTGGATGATTTACAATTAAATAAATATTGATAACATTCTATATTTTTTAGTTATGGAGATAAATGCGGAAAACGTTTAATTGTGAAACAGTCCGACGTGAGTAAGAAACTGTAAAAAAATATCTGACGCGGTGGTTTCAATCCGTCCGTCGAGTCGATCCGAAAACAAGAAATTGAAAAATGTAATAGCAATAAACTAGACGGTAAAATATTAAGATACAAATTTAGAAAGTAAATAAAGTATTTGGCACATACATGTTAGATCTGCATGTACATACATCAACTGTCACGCGGAAAACATTAAAATATTCGTCTGACGAATGAGTAAATTAACAAGGAGAAATAGATATATCGGGAAGCGAGAGATCGAGCCATTTGTTGAATGACTTCTTAAAATACCACGCACACAGATCTAGCAAAATTTTTTTGGTCCGTTACTCTTCGCATTATCGCATCGCTAACATAGCTCGTTAAAGTTAGTTCTAGAATCGCGATTATAACACGATCCGTTAAACAAATAGATGAATGGAAAAAACGGAACGATGTCTAACGTTCGCGGGTGATCTCTGTGAAAAATGACTATCTGAAATTCCAGCCGGCTTTGATTAATTAGCAGTCACGACTTGCCCAACTTGTCATTTCTCGTTGCGTACAGCAAATCGCCGTGTACAACCGCCAAGATAAACGTGCGTTCGCACATAGGAAAAGCGCAGCATCAGCATCGTTATCGCTCCCCGGCGCGTCAATCTCCGCGCCTCATTGTCGATAGATTAAGGCAGATTAGGCGGACCTACTTTCGGATTACGCCGCGTCTTTCTGTTATGGAACCGAGAGATGTATAGAGCAACATCGCATCAATTATCGGCGACATATCGGCGAATTTGTAGTCGATTTTCCCTCGGCGGGATTCAACACATCTCGAGATGTTCGAGACAGACGGATCGACGGAATCTGCTTTGGCTTGTTAAACCTCGCGAGTGCAATATAGATAACAGATAATCGTGACTCGAATCGAT
Organism: Trachymyrmex septentrionalis; assembly: GCF_001594115.1. Taxonomy (NCBI): domain Eukaryota; kingdom Metazoa; phylum Arthropoda; class Insecta; order Hymenoptera; family Formicidae; genus Trachymyrmex; species Trachymyrmex septentrionalis. Next base: position 792,865 of record NW_017305462.1, read on the forward strand.
TCTCGATACAAATAACCGCAGCTAAATGTATTCTACTTTCCTGAGAAAGACAAGGGAGAGGCAGCATTGTAACGTTGCCGATTTCTTTTTGCAAATTATTTCACTGAGATGAGAAAAAATGTTCAAAGTGCCGTTCGCTGCTCGGGCCGCCCTTTTGTTGGTTCAATCCGAACGTTTCTCTCACTGAAGTTTCATGAATTGAAATTTCCAAACGTAAGAGTCGCAGCTCGGCTCCGAGTTTACGACCGACCATCCTCTCACAATTCGGTACAACGCACAGTTAATCCTCTCTGTCGATCTCAAAATGAAGTTTCCCGAAGTTCAGCCGTCTATCTTTATCTATATTCCGTATAAGCCGATGAAGATGTAACGAACTACGCAATTGCGGTAGGTATATAGTAGGGCACTCTCTATAAACGCGGCATTCGCGATGCACGAATCGCGGCGGCGTCGGCCGCGAGCGACTCTATTTGCAAATGCAAACGCGCGAAGACGGATAACATTCGAGGCGTTGAAAGATGGTGGCTCGGTAGCTGGGACTTTAATAAATAATATGGGCTACGTGTAGCCGCGGGGGCCCCGGCAACGCACGCCGATCTGTTGGCCGCCATGTCGCTCGCTCGCTCCACAAAGCTCGCCTCCCTGTCGGTTGCGCTCTACAAAATTGCTCGCTCGCTCTATCGCTCGATGTAGGAGTATGAAAATATAATATCACGAGAGATCGCTTCTTCCGCGACGAGTTATCGAACATCGGGATCTCGTTCGCTATGAAATTTATTCAAATACGGCCAATGATCTTCGGTGATTCAACAGATCGCGGGCGATGAAGCGGCGATTTCGAGAAGTTTAAGCTCGATCGAAGATGATATATACAATGATGCACGTTGTTTAAGAAATGACCAAGTTATTTTACCTTTGCAAGATTACATAGATTTACATCTCTAAAATTTGAAGGAGTTTAGAGCTGTTTTAGAGCTAACATCCTTCCGCATCGAAGAAGAGCTTCTTCCGCAGTCACATATCGTAATATGATAAAATATTTCTTATTGCAACGTCAAATTTCTCAAAATTGGAGCTGAAAACTTCGATTCGTATTCAGGATCCAAAAAATAGGAAATTATAGGAAATACATGACTAGTCCCGTTCGAAGAAAAATTATTGTTTGTTCAATTGCGTCACTGAAAGATTAAAAGGACTTGAATTTATAACGATAGCATATTTATCTCAGTTTTCAATTTGATTGATTTGAAAAAATTAAATTAGTACCGTTCGAAGAAAAATTATTGTTTGTTCAACTGCGTCACTGAAAGATTAAAAGGAGAACTTGAATTTATAACGGTAGCATATTTATCTCAAAGTTTTTAATTTGATTGATTTGAAAAGAATGAAAAATGTTAATATTTGCAGTATCAGAACAATTTTAGCTATTTCCAGCACTGGAAAGACTGCCTTCCTCCGAAAAAAAATAAAAAAATAAAAAAATATCCCGGCAATTCTAGCGATTTGATCCGGGATTCCTGGGTTCAGCCGAGTCGATCACCCGCAGAGTCCATTTATTCGGGCGATTTAACGAAAAAAAAAGAAAAAAAAAAGGATCGAAACGTGGAGAATACCGAAGAATTTTGCGGATTCCATCAGGGATATCAGGCGGAGCGCAAACTTATCGTGTCCCGATTCCTTTGGCGGCGTTTCCTTCAGCGATCGATAACAATAAAGCGATGCTATAGTCGTGACCCAAATGCGGAATTGTTTATCGTACCCATATTGCACGATCGAGAAACGGTCCATCCGCCCGCCGAGGTGGGTGCGAGCTCCGCGCGAGTAGAGAAAGAGAAATATTAATTCCGCCATATATCCTAATTGCATTATATCTCATGCCTCGCCTTCGCGAGAGTGGCTCGAAATCGTGAAAAAATACCCACGGCGCTGATATCGTTGCCCCGAAGGCAACGGGAATCGCGAATATATCGAATTTCTCCGCACGCGTGCGGATCCGATCGCGACAAGATATTTTCTCGAGAGCCTCGAAAACAGGGCCGGCGATCTGTGTGTGTGTGTGTGTGTGTGTGTGTGGAGTGGAGGAGTATTCCATTAAATTCCAGTCAATTTGACGTGTGTTGGGACTTCCACACACGTCGAGCTGCATTCGACTTAAATTTTTAACGAGTAATTTATTGCATTTTCTATTAGCGATAATCTCAATGAACAATGCTGCACGTTTGGATTGGCGGCTCTTGAATTTCCTTTCTTCTGCCGGCCAATCGAATGTGACAAAGGACCGTATAAAAAAAGAAATCCTATTGTAAAAAGTATAAATTCATATTAGATACGAAAAATCGCACTTTCAAGACGCAAATGACACTGAAAGAAAAGTGATTTATTTCGGTCGCAAAAGAAATGATAAATATGGCACACTTTATTACAATTTTCTCGAAAGCCTGTGACGTGATAAGCCAATTTGGGATTCGTTTCCGACGATCAACAGTCCATCGGAAAACACTTTGTTTATTCAGGTCCCAAAAAAGTGTGTTATTACTTAAATTCAGCCCTAACCGAATCCTCTCCTCCGCTCATTAATTACTCCATGCATGTGAAAAATTTACTTCGCCGCGGCCCTGCGCGTAAATATATGCAACTGCTAATGTAAACTATAGCGAGACGTAGCGCAAAAAAAAAAAAAAAAAAGTATCGGTGAACCAACGATGCTGACGGTAGAAAGGATCACAGCGACCGAGATGCGAATCTCGAGCGAACTCTCGGCAAGGATCGAGTTTCAGAGTTTCATTTGAATGAAATACCGTAGAGATCCGCAAACACGTTGGCGTCCACAGATTCCCGGAGCTAGCGTGAGTTATTATTATTACGATAAATTAAGTTAAATCGGATAATGATAAGCAGTTAATCCTTGAATTATGCGGGATGGTCCGTTATTGATGATTCATCCGGGGATGAATCATGGATTAATTATTAATGCATTAATACTTGGCAAACTTCTAGCAATAGGACTTTGCTGGCGTACGTTATATTCGGTTCGCGTAAGCCGCATCCTGGTGCATTGTAATAAAGTACTATTATACTGCCAAGGTCGCGAAGAAACGCAGAACGATCGAGAGAGAATTTCGAGACATCCCGGCTAGGAATCAGCAGCAGCTGTTCGATGCGAAACGTCGATTTTCGACTAATTTATCGCGCTTGAATACGAAAGACACTTTTTTGCACTTTTTCTATTTGCCACAGGCAGATCCACAGGCTCTTGAAGTTTTTTTTCCAGTCCACAATATTATATATATGCTTAATCACAGTTTTGACATTTCAAAATTAGTTTTTAATTTAACGAACTCTTAGATATAACAAATATAAGTTTCATTACATTATTCTTTTTCTATAATTAATATAATTTTAAATAGAATGATTCATGCTAAGAATTATGTATGTAAATAATACCTATTCAATGCAATAATTTAAATAATAATTTAATATTCTAACTTTTCACATTTGACCTTAGAAAAGATAGTCCTTTCTGCCAATACTATCCGCTTATCTTTCTTCCTCTTATCCGTCTTATTTCGCATATAAAATCGAGGCTACGTTCGTTACCGTCTTATTGCTATTAAATTGCGAATTAATAATCAATATGTCTTCGACGTTAGTCGATTACGATAGACGTTGACGACCACTTTTAGACAGAACTTTTAGACAGAACCTCAGACGATTGACAACTATACTGTATTGATAGTTCCTTGCGTATGAAATGTGTTATATCGAGAATTTTTAAATAATTTCTGCGGAAACGAAATGTATACTATGTAGTATACATATGTACAAGGAAAGAAGCTGCAAATTTTCTCATGTTTCTCATAATGAAAGGACACTTTCATGATTTTACTTGAAACATGAGAAATTGTAAAAAAATTTTGAATCAAGCTTTTTTTCAGAATGTAGTTTCTGTAATGTCTCTCCATAAAATGTGACCGATCGGAAATTTATGCGTATATAAAAATGAATGTTATATACATATGGAACAGTTCAACGAAGTCAATATATATATTTCACAGCACAATTTTGTAATATATTTAAATGGAAACTTTCTCATATCTGCGCGCGGTTTGCTGAATTGGATACGTATATATAAATTCACACCGAAATATTAAGCGCTAGGATTCGCTTTAACCGATAATAAGATTTTCCCCAACTAGATTTATTCTTATCGGTGTCCAATTCAGGATCTTTATTTGCTTCTTATCCCATCTGAATTATTTTTTTAAAAACCGTACATAATTTTTTTATCCAGGTACTAAATCGGCGCCAAACTTTTTCCATCACTGTCAAACAGAACATGGAAAAATCTGTGGTCTTTCAGTAACTTTCGTTATTTTGTTAAAAAGTACATCGACATGTTTTTATACACTGCCATATCAATATCTCACGCAATCTATGATACACGCATTCGTGTCAATTTTCGTATAACAAATTCGTCGCAGTAAAACTAAGTCTAATTCTAAGCACTCGACTTGTTCGTGTAAACTACGTGTCTGGGAACCACATTTCGTACGTACAGGTTGCAAAGCATTCATTTCAAGCAAATGTTGTTACGACTTGACATTTTTCATCGTTCTAGGCATTTCACAGACACGAATTACTGCACTTTAATTCTGAAAAAGGATTTTCGAATCGGCGAAGGAGAAAAGAAGTATTTGTTATAGAAAAATTCCATGATTTAGTCGGTAAACAGAAGGCTTTAGGATCCTCTACAAAATGTTAGATGAAAAAATTCTACATCTTATTTTTCTCATAGTCAACAGTATGTGCATACATTATAAGAACCTGCTACTCGAACTAAATATAAGCTCGCTGTTAAAAACTTGAAATTTAAATTACAAAATCCGTGCTAAGCGCACGTTGCAGGAAAATGTCGCCGTGTTGAAAACTCGTTGGTGGGTGAAAATTATTGTACGAAACTGTCGCCTGCGTTGAAAATCGGCGGGGGGGGTTTGGGG
>NW_017305462.1:797961-822741 GCF_001594115.1 Trachymyrmex septentrionalis
GGCTGGAAATTGCAATAAATCGCGGTTACGCAGAAGATAAACCGCTATCGGAAATTCAAACGTTAAAGGCCCATTAGTCGCTGAAGGATCCCCCGTCAAAAAATCTGTGACGATCTCGTGGCGCGTATGTGCAACTTGCATGCACGAGCCAGGAATATACGGCGTAGATACGGACGGCGAGGATCTCGCACGGGAACTTTCTAATGCCTGCATTAATATTTTTCTGCCTGGGAGCTATAGAGCCGGAGTTGCGTCAAAAGGTCGGGGCGCTCGCGCTCGCCGTAAAACGGCCGGATATAGTACATCGAATTTAACGGCACAAAGAGAGAGAGAGAGAGAGAGAGAGAGAGAGAGGGGGGGGGACGATATTATTCCACTGACACACACCGCACAGCTTCAGAGCTGTAGCGAGAAGAAATCTCGTTGCGGCCTCGTCACGCAACGAAACGCTCATCCCGAAGGAAACAAACCATCCCTTCTTCTGCAATTTTTCTTCGCCGATTTGTTGTCGATCCAGGATTTAAAGCGTCGTCGACGCTGAAGGGAAAGTCTCGGAATAATAATCGAGCCTAGTTATTAAAGCTCCGTGGTGAGATATGTAATTCCAAATCGTAAGGATGTATCGTAAGGATCGTGCGATCAGATAAGAGTGCGCGAAAACTCGACTTCTCCGGAAATATCGAACGGCTATTCGTTTGCACTCCTGCGGAGTTTGTTTTCTCGAGAAGATCATTTGAAAATCATTGACATGAAACGACTCTCCGAACGTGCTTAATTTATTCAAGCGCGTTGCGGTGGACGCAGATAAATGTGCATCTTGGAAGGACAGCCCAGAAACTCTCGGCGCGGCTCTCGAGCTCCGATCGACGCTCGCTCTGGAATTTCGCAAGCTGCAAAATTCCCAGGGTGTGTTTTGCGCGCACCTGCAGCTTCTGCATTCGCTATCGCGAAATTCCGTTAGCGCTGAGCCAATGCGCAATGAGAAAAATCCCCCCCGTCCCCCGATGACTCGGGGAAATCTGATCTTGATTTCTTGCGCGAGTGGACGAAGAAACGGCAGCAACATCGGGCAGCGATCGGCGATGTTCCCGTTGAATTAGCAACAAAACGTCCGCGCGCGCGAGGAAATTACACGCTTCTTACGCGGCGGAAGGTCATCACCGTCGGGACACCGGTGGACTCCTCCTCGAAAGCGATCGTTTCATTTCAGATATATATCTATCGGCCCCGCGTAATTGTCCTTTGATAACGGGAACGCGATGTACGTGTAACGGGGCGGCCTGATGTACTATCGCTTTGTTCTCCGCGCGACGCTATTTTATCGAAGCACGCCTCGACGCCCACCTACCAATTATCCTTCCAAATTAGATTCACGGATGCTGCTTTAGGACTGCAATTTGTCTGACACTGCCGTACATCGTGCCGCATATCGAGATTCATTCTCTTTCTTTTACAGTCCTTTTTTCCTTCGAACGACTTTTCGGAACCAATTCATTTTCCTTCACTTCTATTAATACACACACACACACACACACACACACACAGTAATAAAAAAAAATAAAATAAGCCCATTAAATACATGAGCATAGTTATTAGGGTGATTTTTTTTCTAAAGGTTGTGAAACAAAAGTGGCAAAAGTGAAGCTCTATAAAGTTGGCAGGATCAAATCAAATTGCAGCAAAATCAACTCGAGGACCTTTTTATCGGAAGCTTTAATCTAGTACTCATTTTGTACTAAATTGTATTAGTTGTTAATGATAATTTTGCACCGTGTGCCAATTCAAAATTACTGTTATTTATTTTGTACACGAAGAGTCCTTCTATCTGTTAAATGTTTCTGATATTATTTATCACATTAATGGTAAAAATTTCGATAAGTTCGATTTCATTCTGCCAATTTGACCTTATTAGCTTTATAGAGCTCAAAAGTGATATGTTTCTGAAAAGTATTTATATTCTACTATTGCCGATATTATATATATATTAGATTAATAATTTTCTATTAAGATAAACAATTTCTCTCTTCCGAAAAACTTCATTTTTTTTTTCTATCATTTTTGAAGTAAGGGTTATATCGTTTCAACAATTTTATTTTTTTATTAGAAATTATCTTTTTTTTTTTTGGAGATATATATATATACACACACACACACACACACACACACACATATATATATTTATGCGATAGATATATCGTACGAATATTAACGATAATGACAGAACCGTTTAACTATTATTAGTAAATCTTAATGCCGATTTCCAGTTGAGTCGCCGCCAGTAATGGGCCATTCTACGTTTTAGCACAACATTGAGTTACAGCTCGAATTTACCGAAGACACTTCCATTAATCCGGGACACTCATTTATTTTAAATTTATACTTGCTTACTGCACGAGTGCAATGCGCAAATGCAGCGACGTCTCGATTCAATACTCGTTTACCGGATCTTCTATCGCGCACTCCTGCCAGCGGAGGATGATATACGGTGCAGCGGGATACATAAACGGCTATTAGCACGGCGTTTAATTAGCGCGCGGATAATTATCTGCGACAGGACCGCGGAATTTATCCCGGCTCATAATACAACGAGAGAAACGAGACGTTCGCGCGATATTCGCTGCGACTTTTGCGATGATCGGCCGTTTTCTTTCTTCATTTTCCTGCCTTTTTTTCCCCTCGCACAATTGCTGATGTTCGCTGCGTCATTTGCCACGGCAAGCATGATTTCTATCGATAACTCGTTAAGCTCGTCGCCGTTCTTATCATCCTCTCAATCTTCAGCGGTAAAATCGACGATCGCGTAGCGCACTCGATATACCGACGCCAATAATAGATAACCTCGTATTGAAATTAATGAAAACTCGGCAAATCGTTACTCCCATCCTTGACTCTCGTCCTACCGTGAATTATAGCTTTCATAGCGTATATGTAATTACGCGGCGCGTAAGTCATCTTTAGCACTATTTTCTCGCTTAGAGACTTTTATATTTTGTTGAATAGAACCAATCGACAGATCAATTTTCATTTATAAATGAAAATAATAGGCCGTTCGAGTTTTAGAGAGAATAGAAAAACGGCTAGAAAAATCTCTAATTTAATTTCAACTTCATTATTTTAACATTTTAACAGGTTTATCGTGAATGAGAAGTAGACCGATTTTTTAATACATGGCACATACAGCGGGATATATAAATTATGATATAATATCATCCGACCAAGATCTGCTTTGAAAAAATTTAATCAGTTATTTTATTCTTTTTTTTTTTTTGTAAAAATTAAAAAAGCTTTTTGAATTATCTTGTTATATCATATTTTTAACCAGTTACACTCTCTTAAAAATTATGTGTTTTTCGAAGGCAGAATAAGTCCTCCCCCTTTTTTTTTGTTTTCTCTTTTGGCGAAGAATGGTACAAGGCCTAAAATTACCTTATTACTGCATGCCATCGACAACTGTAAATTTCACTCATGCAGAATAATAATTATACTAAGAAAATAACACCCTTTTTTTTCTTCTTTTACGATAACAACGTGGACTGTGCACGGTATAAATTTTTGCACGCATTCAGATGCTTTCGAGCTTTTACACAGGCATGTCTCGCATCGCGAGGGCGGGTTTAGGCCTTAATTAGCCGCCCAATACGTAACCATTGCGCTGATATACATACATGTAACAGCGTAAACACGCTTTACGACCAGGTGGAGAAAGTCGGTTACATATATTTAATAAACGCCATGTCGCGCGCGGCCGGTTTGTCGTCGGGAGCATAAAACCCGCCGTAATTTGCGAGTGGGGGGGGGTGGGAGGAGGGTCACCCGCTTTGTTTTTCAACCCTCTGTAATCAAGGTAAGGGAGTAATCTCGTCCCGATATCTCGCGAGCGCATCGACATATTTACGAGTTTGCGAAAGGATAGTTTGCGCGTCGCTCGGCTCATTATCATTAGCGCATCTCGTCGTAATTGCGTCCGCCGTGTAAACGTCCCTGAGAAATCGACGACGACAATCCAATTACACGAGCAGTAAGAAAGGGCCGGCTCTACTTTCGACTAGGGACACTTCGATAACCGATCGAACGATCAGCATAAAAGTGTACACGAGATCGCGTCGCTAATAGAGCTTATTAAAGTCGATCCTGATATCTAGATCGTGGCATTTACGACGCGCTAATTGTATCGTTTCAAATAATGAGATTAATAATTAATTCCGAACACGCGAAAAAAACTGTTTAATATTTAAATATTAATTACTGTAAATACTATAATTACACAATGTATTTCAATATCGATTAATTGTTTCAAGTATTTCCTAAACACACACATATACGTATATATATTATAAATTTATCATAAGCATCAAATTTATTCCAAATATTATATTCCGAATTCTAATAAGTTTAATATTTTCATCAAGATTATCGAATTAAAATAAATTTGATTTGCTTATTATATAAAGTTACTTTCTTGATGAATTTTTATAGATAGTAGTCTTCAAAATAAATTCTTATACATATAATAGTAATGAGTTTTTCCAACATTCATAACAAGTAAGTTTTGAGGCTGTTATTAAAAAAATGGTTTTTTTATTAAAGATAACTATCGTTTAAAAGAAAAACTAAAGTGAATAATCACTTTCCTTTAATAGAATATTTTTTTGTATGTATATATATATATGTGTATATTAATTAATTACTTACAGTTAATAATTATCAGTTGTCTTATCCAGTAAGATTTGATTATTTTGAAACTGATGAATTAATTTATAAAAGAAAGATTGTAAAAAAATGCTGACGTTTTCTGAGACGTCAGACGAGTTCAGAACAGGCTTTCTTATATTAATTTTACATTTTTTAAGAATTTATTTTTGTATAAATTATTATCTGAGAATTTATAAGAAACTATTTGTATATTAAAATCAGCTTTGCTTTATTTCTTAATTCATTCAGGCATTTGCAGTGTGAAATTTTCATCTTTTATATCCGTAACCTGAATCTTCAAATTTCAGTACACATTTTTCTGTCGTAGGCCATAAAAATCTGAAAAAAATGTTTACACGCGTAAGTTCTAATAATGAGTTTTTATTATCACAGAAGTTTGAATGAATAAAAATAAGCCTTTTTTTCGTCTCAAAGCGAATCTCAGTTCTTAATAATATTAAATACAGTCTTGCAAATACATTATTACAGCAAATATATTATACAAAGAGGATAGAAGTTTTAGAGATATAAAAGTTTCATTGCATTTTATGAATTTTTTTACTGATCTAAATTTATCTTTATACACCAGAATTTTTTTTACAAAAAATTGTCTGTATTTTTTAAGTCAAATAGAGAGGCGTAACTATATTTTTTTCTTCTCCATTAATTCTCGTTCTAAACCGATATCTTCGTATTTTACGTAAGATATCCGACAACGAGAGAATAACATGAATACTGATTTATTAGTCTACATGTCTTATCCTTTATCTTCTTACTACTTCATTTTATTTTCCGTTACGTCCTGTATATGACTAGACACATCTCGATAGTATCGGACACCGCGCTGTCCACACTGTCAATACATAGTATCTTGCTGCAGCACTAATCATCGCATCATCGTGTATTCCTGCGTAATTGCCGTAATGTGGAGGGAAAAAAAAAAAAATGAAAAGAAAAAAAGAAATAAATCACACACGGCAGCTAACGGCATGTATCGTCACGTAGTTTTTATTTTATTTCTTTTTCCGATTTCATTACGTGACATCGTTCTTTCCTCTCTTCCTCTGTCTCTCCGTGTCGATATCGTACAGCCGATCAGCAATATACACAATCGGCGATCGCGGCGAATCGGCGCGTTAACGTCGTCACATTATTAGCGAGGCTTTAATCGGCTAATCACGCGCTCGAGCGCGCGAGCGATTTTTTGCGCGATCCACAGAGGATCTTTTCGCCGATCATCATCTCGGCCTCTCTCATAAGCTCTCGGTGCTTACTCGCCACTTTGCCTGGCAACGCTGCCGCCGCATCGCGAAGACGAGACGCATAGCAGCCTAGAAAGTCCGAAGAAACGTGAACGCGCGAGAGCCGCCGAGAGAAGAGAGACTTTTACGCGATCGCTATCACGCCGACCTAATAACAACAATTTCGTCAAAACCAATAGCCAACCGATGATCGACCGAACAATCTTCTCTCTCCCGGACGAGTTTCTAAAAGCCGATTCTTCGCCGCCGCCGTTCGATCTGTCGATCGATCGCTCCCTCGCTCGATCAAACGAACGATCCCAGTGTCTGATAATCCCAAAACCATCGTGAATGAACGTAGTCCTTCTAAATCTTTGTGCGTGGTAGAAAAAGTTCAAAAGATGCGTGTAACTGTAATTAACACACCCATTCCACCGGATAGGGTTGCGTCGAGCTTTCCAAATAAATCGATCTATATTTTGCGAAAAATGGACTTTTCTGTAACTAAAAGAGTCTATTTGAAATTTCACATTAAGTTATAATATATTTACGACCACGTGCCCGCCTTTTACAAAACAGATTTGTAGAATGAAAGGAAATGAAAATAATTCTCTTTTTTCATTCTATGATTCTCGATTGAATCTTTTAGGCAGATTCAAGTCGTATATAAATGATCAGGTTTTATACTCGCCGAATGAAACCAAAAAATATTTCAATTGAAAGCTCCGGTACGGATTGTTATGCGACTAATTAAGAGTTAATATAAGTGTCTGGTATGTCTGACTCGACAATGTCCGGACAATTCCTCGTCGAGAAACTATTGAAAGGACCGGCGCGATTCGATTAATCACGCGATGTATCGTTCCGGATTATATTGTGCGTCGAATAAAGGACTCGCTTTCTCCCGATTTGGCTATTCGGCGATTAGCGCACATGAAGGATGGTACGCAGAATCCCATCGTTTGGACGAATGCGTAATTGATCTCCGCCTTTTTAATTCGAGAGAGAGAGAGAGAGAGAGAGAGAGAGAGACGTATTATCCCGATTATAGGGTGTCTGGTTTGCTTCGCAGGAATCAGGACGCGTAGAAAAGAATAGAGGGAAGAATGTTCGAATGGTGAATGGTTCAGTGTGTCTTCTTTGTGTGTATAGGGTGACCCAGATTTACCAGAATGCGGCCTTTTATTGTATAGGATTTAATGGTTAATTTGAAAATAATTTTTCTTTAATAAAAATATCAAGGCAACTTGTAATTTCTATATAAAATTTCAGTAGTTTATCAGTAATATATCGGTAGTTTATCGATAGTGTATCGATTGTATATCGATATTGCGGTAGTTTATAGTTATACAATTTTCAAATAATTTCTAACAAAGACGTGTTGTGAACAAAAAGTCTCTCAAATATACACGCGATGAATAAAATTTTCTATCTATTTCGAAACGCAAAGAAATCTTTTTCAAATTTATATCTTCAAAGTACAAAGCCATCGTCGTCACGTTCCGATGATTAACACGTCATTGTAATTAGCTGAAATTTAACACTGGAAAATAGTAATTAACTACTTATCAAGCACTGAACAGTAGTGCTTTTGATACCCAAAATAGTTAATTGATATCTCCAGTATTAAATGAGAGATCGTTGTAAGGAAAAATAACAATGAAAGAAGGTAAAATCAATCAACAGAAGGAAGAGAAAAGGAAAGAGGGAGATTAGACACCTCGACATTTTCTTCGAAAGAAGGTCGATCGCGAGTCAACCACAGTCTACGTCGAAAAGGAAACATTCTATACAATTTCGGAGCACCCGGAGTGTGTACCGAGTCAGTAAAGTATGACCGTTGTCGTTGTCGTTGTCAATGCCTTCTTTCCGATTGTTCAAGCTAGCTCGTGCTTGATATCGAGGTCCTCGCGAACGATGGACAATGGGAGCCCGTTGTTTCGTCGTCGTCGTTACCGTGCTTGCCTCCGCCATTACCGTTCTCATTGTTATCATTGTTATTGTTATTATCGCGCGCTAGCCACTATTAATTTCATTGAAATCGGCCCCGGTTAGAGATAGTCACGCAGAGTCATCGCCTTTGCATTGGCGGCGAAATTCAATTGACTCGACCTTTATTTCGAAAGAGATTAATTACTTCCACGATCGGTCCGAGCTTGAAGAAAGGGGCGAGCTTGGAAAAAGGCATTTATGAATAAAATTTATTAAGACCTTTTTACAATTTACGGTACAATTTATGTACCGTAACGATATATATATAATTGCGTATTAATATAAATCTCCTATTAAAGTGTTTCGATTTGTTTAGAAAAAAAAATCTTATCTGCTGCTTTTCTGGCAAAGAAACATTTAATTTCTCTTAACGAAGGAAACCGCAAGCTTAGGAAATTGTACCGAGGCACGCGATTTATTGTTACATTAGAAGAGATAAGTAATGCTTCTATTTGAAAGCGGAACGACGCCAATGGGGAGGATGGTAAAGTATATTTGATATATCATGGGGCATACTTATAAGTAGAAACGGCCCGATCTCGAGTGCTCCACTCGATCCTCAGGCGTGGCTGAACAAACACAAAAGCGCGCCTCTTCTCCAGATGCAGAAAACAGATCCGGCCAACAATCAACGGTGCATGAAGTCTCCTCGGCCGATTTCACAAATTATTTTTGGCTATAGAAAATGATGACGTTTAGATGAAACGCTACCTAGTTTGTCCCGCTGCGTCGAAAGTAAATCATACACAATTTATACACGGAACGGCACGAGGGATGGTAAGAGAAAAAATACAAACTTTAAAAGAATACCATTCCTCGGGCATGTTTTTCTTAGTAAAGATATTAATAATATTTTATCAAAAAAGAGAGGGACTGTTTACAAATTAAACTACCAATAAGTGTAGAAATGGATAACTAAAAAAAGCTTACGATTGCAGCAGTCTAATAATTTATTAGCTCTGTAATTTTTTTCTTATTTTAATGGCATTGAATTTTCAACGGCATTTAATTTTCAATTTATTGTATTAAAATATAGCCATTATATATGGCATCGAGCATGGGAAATTAACGAGATATGGAAGAAATGGAACGTCATTAAATTTCTGCCGAGCAAGGATCGTCTCTGATATAAAGTGTGTAGATCAGAGTTATTAGTTTCGAATTTCTATACTTCTTTCATCTTCAATTCACGCTTCTGTTCGTTTATAATTATTTTCAAGATTGTCTAAGCTGCACGAGGATTGACGTAAATTGCGTGGTGCACGAGGCGAACTGGACGGAGGCTGTGTGCATCTTCATCTCTCCGCGTCGAAAGCACGTCCGCGTTATTACAGGCTCGCAGAGACGATCGTGACCGCGCCCCGTTAATTATTCGCCCCGTCGGAATCAAATCGTTTTTCGTTGTTCCATAAAACGGCCGACTTTTCCTAATCGAGGGAGGCGCTTACCTGTCGTACCTAACTTGGTTGTGTGCTTGGAGAGCGAAGAAAAGGACTTCCGTCAAGTATTTTAATAAATTCCGAATGATTTTCGACAGGAGCTAGTCGTATTATAGAAACAGGCGAAACATCACGCAGAGAACTCTCTGAAGGATAGTGCTTGAGATTAATTTTCATTCGAATGTTCTCTACAGTATTTAAATTTCTATGAAAATATTGCGAGAGGTTATAATTGCGTATTAATATAAATCTCCTATTAAAGTGTTTCGATTTGTTTAGAAAAAAAAATCTTATCTGCTGCTTTTTTGGCAAAGAAACATTTAATTTCTCTTAACGAAGGAAACCGCAAGCTTAGGAAATTGTACCGAGGCACGCGATTTATTGTTTCTCTTCTTTCTACGTGTAATAACTTTTTTTAAATTATTCGGTATCTGTTGAAATAGTTTTCAATTTTTCTCATTTGAAATGTGTTTCTACTTATAGATTGTTGATAAAATTAATTAACCCTCTATTTGCAATCATACTTTACTCCCTTCGTCCGATCTTTTTTGTTCACACCAAGTCTTTTTGTACTGTTCTATACGTATATAAACTTTGAGAAAAATATAAAGTTATCTTTTAAAGACCGTTACCAAATAGTTTATAACTCGGATGTTAAAAAAACATAAATTAAATTTGGACAAAAATGAAGCTTGAGAGTGAAATTTCAAAAAGATCAAGATTAAGGCTGGCCAGTTAAATTCGACAAAAAGCGAATCAAAGTGGAAAATGTTCCTTCTGAAAGCTTTTGCTGCATCTCAAACGTTCTCCTGTGAGTCATTGAAAGAGAAAAAGAATCGTTTCTATTTATGAGCCTAATGATGATCGCGGCAGCGATCATCCAACGGAATCCGCTCTCCTACGATCAAAATCGCACGATGGTGACGCGATGATGGAGCGTTGGAGAACGGACTTCTGTTAATTCCGAGACGATTGCATTAGTTATCGGTCACGGTCGGCCGATGAGGAAGAGGGACCCACCTCGTACGTTCGTTTCCAGGATTTTTTGCCCTCCGTCTCGCCCATTTTTCTGCCTCTTTCCTTTTCCTCTCCCTCACATGCGTACCCTTTCGCGGCGTTACCTTCTCCCTCCGCGAAACGAGACGCTCCCCTCTTTCGCTCCGGAGACCTACTTAAAGAAGATCGACCGAGCGAGAACGTCGATCCCTGCTTCCTCGTCGTCATTTTCATCTTCGCGTCTCATCTAGAGCAGTCCCCGATTAGCATGATTGATCCTTCAAAACGGAACAATGCCAAGTGACGAAATATGGATTCGTATTAAGCTTTGCTTTTCTGAGGAGCTTCATTTTTCTTTTCTTCTGTCACTCTTGAAATGAGGAAATGATACAATGTTTTTTTTATATTGTAGAGGATTTATTCGTTCCCTTTTCCGTATTCTATTTTTTTTTTTTTTTTAACGTATCAAAGCATATTCTCAGATATCAGGAAATTTGAATTTCAGATCGCAGTGTAGATACTCGAGTAAAATAATGTTTGAGCAGACAAGTACACAGCGAATTTATATACAAGATTACGTATCGATATTTCTTTTTCCTGTCGTTTTCCTTGTCATAAAAGTAGCAAAGAGAATGTTCAAAATTCGATCAGGGATAAAAACAAGATAATAGCATTCGCGATAGAACTGCAGTTACGTAATCTAATATAAATGCGACTGTTCGAAATAATTATCGTCGTTATGCAAATGGCCGCGCGCGAGGCGATTAAACGGTCTTGATGGAACGCGCGGTCGGAGGCGCAGCGTTTCTTCTCGCGCAAAAGAAGAAGAAAAATACAAGAAGCTGAGCAAATTAACGCGCACATCCACGCGACGCGCGAGCGTCGGCAAGAAAAATAACGGTGGTTATTTGCGGTAATTCCGGAAGCCGATTCTTTTTGCAAGCGTCCCGCCGTGTCGTCCGTCATCGCATCGATCTCTCGATGATTCTGCTAACTCGAACCACTCAATTCTAACTAGTACAATCCCGTACAAAATATCGACTAAACTTTCAAAGTATTCCAACGCTTATTCTACAAATAAAAAAAAATTGTTTTTCAATCATTTTAAATATCTGCGAAATTTTTTTTTAATAAAACAGCGATTAAATTTAATATTTCCTAGAAGAAATAAATTTTAGGAACAAAGTAAAGGTCAAAATTTTAGGCAAAAAGTACTAACTTAAAATTAAAAATATGAAAATCTTTCTAGAGAAAACATAGATATAACATTTCAATTTAATTGAATCTGTGAAATCTTGATGTTATTCATAGGGAGACATTTTTTGATGAACACTAAAGAAATATATTTCTGGGACTTGTTGAAGTTTTTGCTGTTATCTTTTTTAAGCAATTTGTTTTGAATTCAACGCTGCGAAAAATAAAATTGTAAAAATTATTTCATCAAGTCGTTACTGTTTAAAGATTAAGAAAAATTTCAAGGTCACCAGGACTCATATGTTCCAGTCACAGGTGGAGTCTTATTAAAGGCGACAGCGATTCTCTCACGAGATCTGCAACCGAGATTCACGTGGAGTTATACTGCCGAATACGAATGCTAATGCGACTTTCATGTATCCAAAATATCCGGAACGATTTGCTATCTTAATTGCACATGACGTCAAGATTTCACAGCTTAATCTCATTCGACAATTAATTTGCAACGGAAAGAGATGCGACTCGATGCAAGATTAAAAATCTTAATGCCGACCGACACAATTTCCGCGTTTTAGTTGAAGAGGCAAATCCTGTGGAAAATATAATTTGTTAAAATAACTGAGAACTTTACTGATTCAGCAAATCTACAGCCGTAAACAAAAGACAAGAAATATTTCGTATTTGTGTTCGAAACGCTCCACTCAAGTATTTATTTAAATATTTTGTGTTAAATTGATATTCAACATTTCTTAGCGTCAAAATTATTATGTATAATGTAAATAAGTAATATAAAAATAATTGAAACTTAAATTCTACGATGAATAAATAAAGAGTTGTGCTAATTTATCATATCATAAATTTTAATTTTACTGAAAAAATATGTATTCAAAATTTCTATTTGGCTGGCAGTAATTTTAAAAACTTTATAAAATAAGCATAATTTTTCGCAAACATAGCATTATTTCCCACAGATCGTTATCTTTTTTCTTCTCATCTACAAGTTACATCTACAAAAGCAAATGGAAGTATTAGCAAAGGCCACATGTTTTGAGTAGCAAGTTCCAAGAAGTTTATCACCTTCTTTCAATTTTGGAAAATAAAGTCGAGGCTCGCACTAGTAGAGTTTGGATTTTTCAGTTTAGCGGCTCAAAGGAGATAAAACTTAGTTTATTGAATTTATTGATTTAAAATAAGCATTTTAAATCTTTCTGTATTATTCCCTCGAGCGTATCATGAGCGAGACACGGAGGTAAGCAGCAGAATTAGCTACATGAAAATATGACGAAGAATTTAAAGTTGATTCTAATCTCACACCTCTGCGCATAAATTTGAGTGGGCCGTGATAAAATTAACGTGTTAAATTGAGCACAAACTTTTCAACGGTGCAGTTACGAATGTTGAATTCTTACAGCGAGCTGTAACTTTGCTGAATCAATTCTTTTCCCTGTGGGATCTTTCACGGGCAAATATCGCGGGACGATACGAGATACCATTCGCGCGGTTCAGGGACTTAGCAAAGTAGGTTTCCCGCAGATTAGCATAAAAACATTTGATCGTGCGCTGTGGAATATCGTTATAATAACGCAGTCACGGATACCCTTTCGGCCCGCGTGTCCTTCTACGCGATCCTTTGCGTGGCATAAAGTGCATTTTTTCTCCCTCTCTTTCTCTCTATTTCTTTCTCTTTGCTCGATCGATTTATTTATATGTTATATCGTGCGCGCGCGGCGGGCATAAATAACGAGATAAACGAACTGATTTTATAAAATGCGTTCTCTAGACCGAAATGAGTTTACGTTTCTCTGAATTAGTATTCCGGAGAACGCACGGGTTTGGTTATCTGTCGAATAAAGCCGGAGGACAAGCCATTTCATGTATTCGAAGTAAATTTTATTAATCAGGACAGACATTATTGAACCGATCGCTTCTCTTTTCACGCTTTTCAATCGCGCCGTTAAAAAGATTTTAATTGGCCATTTTATTTGAAACGAAACGCGATAAAAACAGTTCCGCAGCGATGTAAAATGTACACAGAGAAAGAGCGATTTTATCAAAGTCTACAAATTAAGCTGGACGCAGGTCTGAAAATAACTTTGTTGGACCATCAAAATAATTACGTAGAAATCTCAAGCACAATGTTTTTACATTCTAGCAAACAACATTTGAACGTTCCACATAATTATTTTAACGATCGAAACGAGAAATGGTTTTCAGATCTGTATCCAGCTAAATTCTTAGATACCTCAGCAAAACCGTCTAGCAACTTATAGTTTGAGTGCTCCACATAATTATTTTGATAATCCAATAAAACTTCACTCAAAGAACCATAGTTGCTAGAATGTCAACTTTTTGTAGCACTGCTCGTTATATTTGATATTCCTAAGTAATCATTTATTTTAATCAGGGAAATCATTAAATCATTCATTAATCGCGGGATTTGGTGTTTGCGGCAATGAGCTTTCGAGTTCCTAATAATAACGCCTAATAATAATGATAAGTAATTATTTTCATGATTCGGACAAAATTATTTTCAGATTTGTATCTAATTAAATTTTCAGATACTTGAGCGCAAAACCCTCCCTTTGCGTGTAGAACAACTGACGGATAGAAAAGTACTTGTTGGAGAATCAATTTTGCGATCTCTAGATCGAGCCGGTCTAACCGTGTCCTCATCGGTTCTCCAGCTAAATTAATAATCGACAAAGGACGATGTGTTTCTGACGCGACTTTGCAATCACAATTACGAACTGACAATGCGGCGTGGTGCAATCCATACGGCGCGCATAATCGATTTTCCGCGGCGAATATCGATCGCGCTCGAGCTCGCGAAACCTTGAGTGTTCATTTGCAACTTAATGAACGACACTCCGACGCGAAGCGTGGTGGATTCGCGCGGTTGGAAAATAGCGAATTCGATCCGTCGATCTTACTCTCTCGCGCGCACGACGACACAATCGGCGCTTTTGATCCGATCAAAAATCCAATTACTGCTCTATGAATTCTCCTTTTTAGCCGCGACGCGTTATAAACACACTCGCGCGAATCGATTCGCGATTCTCGATGGCCGATTCGAGCTGCTTGCACAGAGCGTCATTTATGGCAGTCTCTCTCTCTCGAGGAAATTCTGTGCTAAATGAAAAGAAAGAAAAAAAGCCCAAGAACAACGGAGTTAAGAGGCGAGAGTGGCGAGACTTGGCAAACTGTATTGTTAACCCAGGAATAATCACCTACGATGTTTTTATACTCTTACGAGAAAGTGGTTTGCAAAAATTAATTTTGGTTTTTTTTTTTTTTAACATATTTTCTTTCTTTTTTAACAAGTGTTCTTTACGAATATTGAAATATGCGAATCGTCAAAAAGTCGTAATAAAAAATATTACATTAAAATCGTTATTAAAAAAAAATTCTGTCATGATAAGTTAATTATTTCGTTTACTTATTTATTTGGTCTCTACTTACTTTTTCTTAAAAAATTAATAAATAAATCTTGAAATAAACATATCCATAATGTTTATTTCAAGTACTAATAAATCGGAGAACAATCAATAATCTACAATGTATTGTTAATAATTATTTGAATTGGAGTGTATATAAATATCAGGTGATCATTTACATAAAAAAAAAACTATTACTTAAGTGTTCCTTAAATGATGATATCTGAAAACTTTATTTTCTTCTACAGATAAAGATTAATACGTATATAAAATATCGTTTTTATGCCGACGATTTTCAAATATCTCAGAGAGAACAGAATGCATATACATACATATACCTAATATAGTTACATACAAATAGTTTTAGAACACGAATTTTCATACATTACGACTTACGACCTAATAAACGTCCTGGAAGATCTTATCGAGGCACGAAGGATTTCGAGGTCTAATTAAACTCGGATTTGAATAAAAAGAAAGCAGTAATGCGACAGACCGGCTCGTTTAGGATCGAGGCAGTCGTTCGGTAGGATAATTCGGGGATAATAGTGGGTGGAGTAACGGGATTGCAGGAATCAAGCAGACTCGAGAGCAATTATCGAGTCTTTATCAAGGTGGGGGAGGTACTGCAGCGATTACGTGACCTTTCACTTTTCCACAATTTACTAACTCGACCGGCGGCGGTGACGTAAACGCGATCGCGTTGCATGCCGTTAAACACTCGCGGTTACGATGATTTTAACACATCGTTGGTTTATTCAACCGCCGCGACCGTTCCCAGGAAAACACGCACCTTTACGTCGCCGATAATTCATTATTCTCAAATAAATATACGACAGACGAAAATTGCTCCACGAAGAGATCTGTATTTGTCGAGGGAACACAATATCCTCTCTCTTTCTCATTAACGTTTTATTAACATTTTATTAACGCTTTCTAGAATTAGAGAGTGTTTTCAGTTTTGTTTAATATACGTGCAGAAAATGAAAAATACCCCAATGATTCGCAGCTTGAATTATGAATATTTCATCATTTCGTTCACACGATATCAAAGGAGTATTGGTACTCCAGTTCCTTGAATTAAGTAGCAAAATGACGAAATATAAATTAATCCATTTTTGTGGTCGAATCGCTAATCTCAAAGTAAACAACGTGTATGCACTTGTTAGTGAAAAAAAAAAACAAAGCAAATTTGAGTGAAATTTAATATATTTTTTCGAGTTAAACAATTTAACTCCATTATTTTCATTGAATCAACGACGAGTCGTTATCGAGTCTTTATCTACAGAAATGATTGAAAATAATTTGAGCATCGAATTAATCGAACGAATCACGCGACTCGAGCCGACGTTTATTTAACACCCGAAGCTCTCGTAGAGGTTCGCATAGTTTCGCGGGTTGCGTCAATCATCAAATTGCCCCGACTTATTCTCGCGAATTAGAGACGGAGAGCCCGACTCAAGGCCTCTCTCGCGAAGGATTTATTCCCGGACGGAGCGGGACAGGAATTAGGCGATCACGCTCGTGCCCGCAAGGTGTACCCGCCGCCATAATCGCCATAATCGCGATATTCGCCTCTCCGGAACACAATGTTGCTGCAAGAGCGTTGCGGTCGCTGCTGCACCCATTGCAGCGCGACGCGCCGCGCGGATAAGAGGCGCGAATGCATTCAATGCAATTACGATGTAAGCCGTCGATCGCCGACTCGGCTCTCGTTTCTTCTTTCCCTCTTCTTTTCTTTTTACCTCTTTTCTTTTCCGCGAGCCAGACTCGCGCGCGCCCATCCGTGAGAGTTCGCAACCATTCATCATTGAAATGCGGCGCGCGGCGTTGCACCGACACGACCGCCATCGCCACACATCGATATGTATGCGAGAGAGAGAGAGAGAGAGACGAACGAACGCCCCGTGATTTCATCTATAGGTCCGCGCGATTGCATCGTCCTCATCCGAGAATCTTACATTGTAAGATTCTCGGCCGACCTCCCGACCTTTGTCAAATCGACGCTTCTCGCGAACCGGAAGAAGGCAGTCGAATGGCTGGAGTCAAGCTCTTGCTCAAGAGTTTCCGATGTGGCGTAACAGTGGAAGTGCAAGACGATTAACAAAATTTATAACGTAACAGTACGTCGTTCCTTCGAAAGTGACGCAAAAATGTGCTTTTCCAGTTATTGTCACGAGTGAGTTGGGAAAGGATGAAACCCGAGTAAAGTTGGCCCTCGCAGAAATTCTCTTTCTTTCTCTCGCCTCGATTCGATCGCTCATAGTTTGCACCTTTATAATTAAAAAATGATTAACGATTGAAGTTCGGAAGACAATCGACTCAGACACTGTAGATAGGTTCAAATTGACTGTTACTACATTCAAAATGGCACGAATCGATATTAGGTTTTCGTTTGCAAGCTCATAAGTGATTAGCGGTTAAAGTTACCAGAGTCGCGACTGTAACTTTAATTGTTGATAACAATAATAACTTTACGGATGGTTTTAGCTAAAGCGTAGCGAGGGAGAAAGGAAAGCCGAAGAAAGAAAGCCACGTCGTTTTGAAGGGTTCATCTTCCTCGATGGCCGGACCACGATGGCGCCCGCGGCGCTTCTCTTCTCGGATTTCCAGGAAACAGGTACACCACATTTTGATGAGTGTACCGGGTGTCGGGCCATGGCAGAGAAACTCTCTTGGCAGACTTGTTCTGCTTGACAAAAATTGCGACAGCTTGCGGAAAAGAATCTACCGATATTCTCGGTAGACGCTTTTTGTGGGCGGTGTTCATAGTCAGATCTTACATTTAGGACGGTCTTAAGTACAGTCTTGAGATGTCACGAGCCAATCAGAACCGTATTAGCACATTAATTAAGACATTACTTAAGACGGGAAATAAGAACAGACCACCGATAAATACCAGGTGTCTGTGTGTGTGTACTATTATAATACTGAGAAAGAGAGAGAGAGGTGGGAGAAAGAAAGAAAAATAGGAGCGCTTTTAATGATCCCGTATGTTATTGGTTTGTTGGCGTTTCAACACGAGAGAAGCTTTTAAAACGAAACGACGGCGCGCGATTTTACATAAAACGCGCGATTTTACGAGACGCCCGTAAGAGAGAAAGCCGGATCGCTCCACAGTGTTTGTAGTCATTTAGAGATCATACTGAGACTCGCTGAGAGGCTCGCCGTAAATTCCAGTCTCTGCAATTTATATCCTTTTATCGTTGGCGGAATCGGGTCGCCGATTGATAACTTCTTATTCCAGTTGATTCTCGGATCGACCGCTTGACCTCTCCGTAGTATTACATAGATTAAAATGAATTTTTACACAGAGACCTTCTACAAATCATGTCGTGTATGAAACAACGAATTTCAAACTGTTACTTCCATGAAGTCTTTCTCTATGAAATATTCTGATAATCGAGCACTAATTATTATTACAAAAATGAGATAGCGGCGTTATATTGAAAATATTATTCTAAATTTTAATCAATCATTTCTTCGAATATAACGTCAACGAAATATTTACTAAATATAAAGATACATTTACTCGGTACTATTAATTTGGTTTAACAATTATTTGTCAGTAAATCTATAGTTGGCGCTGTGTTCAAATAAATATATATTAAAATTTAGTACGTTGTTTCTCGGTGCAGTTTACAAATTTTGAATATTTTTTAGAGAAAGAAATACATGGCTCGCAATCTAAACTCTGCTTGGAAAATATCGTACGGAAAGTTATAAAAAGAAGAAAAAAAAGGCATGAATGGATGCCAGCTCTTTCCTTTTTTAAATTGAATAAAAGTCATTTGAATTCAGGAGGAGAATACCCGCGAACATCGTTTCTCATATATTGCTCGATAAGTCATATCTTAAACTATACGCAGTTGCCACTTTCAAATAGTCGCTACCCAACTATGCGAACAGCGTCGAATTAACGACACGATTTCTAAAATGAGCGAGTTAGCGAGGAATCGCGTATTAGTAGCGATATCGTCCGTTCATTCGATAATTCTCGCCGCGCCGCGGGCGAGAAATTAAGTGCGGAATATATGGTCAAGCTACTTCAGCATCTTTCCCGAAATGTGGGTTTAATCGGACGCGATCTCTCTTTCATTTCCTCCTTTACTCTTCGTAGAAGAAAAAGGTAATATCTTAACTTGTGCGATATCGCTTCTCAAACGAACTGCAAAGTCATTCTTTTTCTGATTCTATTTCACTATTTCGACGTGTAATATAATTTTGACTCGAAGAAATTCGATAAATGTCTATCGCTTCCGTTACATTTGAAACACACATTCTTTCTTTTTCCTCCACACCCAAATCCACAGCGATTCAATATTAATTTCCTTAAATTGCGAAACGTTCATTTCTCACGTGTGTTACGTTTCAACGAAATTAATAGCCGAGTAAGCCGATATATACCCAGTAAGGAATGAGAAGCGGAGATCTTCGCTATTCTCTCGCGATTCGTACAAGCGGAAAATTGGTATGTTGTATTGATCGGCTTGAAATTACACTTGCGCATATTTAAAACGCGAAATAAGTTACATGCCGTTGTCAGCCGCGAAAACGATAAACCTTATCGACCGGCGATGCGCACGAGAAACGGGCTTAAATTAAACGCCATCTTTCTCACCGATCTGGGGAAAGTTATGGTTACGTGGCGAAGTGGAATCAACTTATCAACCTCGTGTTATTTAAATGAGTTTGGCACATTTTATGACTACCTCGTAACAACGCGCTAATAAGCTGTGTCATATAATTCGTTAACCAAAGCCATTAAAATTACTAAATTGGAACGAATATAATACAGTTATTGTATAAAAACATTTATTTCAATAGAGAAATTATTTCCGTGAGAAATTAAATATTTTTCGAAATTCCAGAAATCAATATATCCAAATATATATTAACATTAGAAAAATACATTTAATACATGATATTATCGTTAACCAAAGCCATTACTACAATAAATTGGAACGAATATAATACAGTTATTGTATAAAAACATTTATTTCAATAGAGAAATTATTTCCGTGAGAAATTAAATATTTTTCGAAATTCCAGAAATCAATATATCCAAATATATATTAACGATTAGGAAAATACATCTGATACGTGATATTTAATCGTTTAGATTCGATATAAATGTAGAATTTTAGCGTTAGAATTGTAGTAGATGAAAATTGTGACGCAGTTACGTGGACAAAGCAACGACTGGCCAGGCGAAGCGTTGAAGTCACCGCTAAACGTGCAGTGGGCGTCGCTTTTTGCGTTGAGAAGTACGTTGGCATCGAAGTCTCCACGCGTGCCTGGAGACTTCGATGCGTGGCACAAATGTCCGGTCGGCCCTTCAACGTTCCGTATTAATTACGCGCGTTCGCATACACCGTGATCCTCGCTTCAATAATTTACCTGGTAAAATAAATTAAATAAATTTTCACATATCGACATGCAGTTCTTCAGGTTTGGAAGAGCTCATTTCCCGAAGAGCTGTATACGAATGTTTTTTTTGTTTTTTTTGTTTTGTAATTATTATTCAAGTATCGGTTGCGTGTGCGATATGATGTGATCCTTCGTTTAGTTTTTATGATATGTGCTAAATTATATTCATTTCTAATTTTTCATATTATAACCTTTTTCACGGCTGAAGAGGACTAAGTAAAGTTTGAAATGTTCCGTGAGTTTTTACATCGTAATGTGAATAGAGTTATATTATTAGTCATCTCACTGGCTCGTTTAAAGTTTTGACCTTGGTTTAATTTCTTTACTGCTTCACACATTAATACGAGGAGTGAATATTTATCATTTTCGATCAACTAAATTAACGAGATTGAACTACATACCGTTGCGAGTAATTGTATGGTTAATATACTCTCAAAAATATCAACTTGTTACATCTGAAATATTTTCATGGTCTTTTTTATGTACGTTTAATGAGGCATTTAATATATATCTTCCAGCATATTATATATTTGCATTATGTGCTCGCCAGCGGCAATTCCAAAAGGATATCCGTTTAAATCGTACTTAAATAAATAGTCCAAGTTAAATACTTATGTTCTACTAAACGCGCAAGCATACAATAGTCGCCGTTGTTACTTCACTACGCCGACTATAAATACGACTCGATTTACATAACCGGGACTAGCCGGGTCTAGCTATAAATATGTATCGAGAGACTTGTCACGAAGATTTGTTCGTGCGAAAATTAAATCGCATATAATAACGAACGTAATTAATGGTTTTATTAGAATCTGTATTTCATGCGCTCCCGAGAAACACGATATACGCGATGTGCAATTATTAATTAATAATTGCTAGCGTAAAATTTTCCGCTAGTTTCCGTATGCAGCTCTATTACTTGCATGTTAAATCTCTTTTTACATTACGCGAGATAATGGGCACGAAATTGTATAGACACTTCGTAAAATTGCATCTAGAACGCGAGCGTCGCGAGGTACTTCTTTTTCGTTGCTGACCGTATCGCGGCAGAATCCGCGCGCGTTGCGATTAAAAAGAAACGCTCGAGCTGCTCGTAGTTTCACGGTCGCGCGATTTCGATAAATCGCTCGCAGGTTGCTGCCTCTTTGTAGCTACATAAATTTAGTCTTCTATGAAAAATCACGCGGATTCTCTTGGTTCGGCGGCTAAATGAAAGTAAAAGAGCCGCCGAGATCCGTATTCTCACCTCGCCCGTTGATCCATTAACGGCGGATGTGCCATAAAAAAAGAGATTTATACCACGCATAAGTCATAAAAGTTGTTCTTTTTTTTTTTAAACGATGAATAATCTTTCTCTTAACTGTAAATGTTAATAACTGTGTCCGTTTTTAAAACGCGATTTTTTATGAGATTAGAAACCGAATTTATTTATTTAAATCCAACGTTGAATCTGAGATGTGTCCAAAAGTAACGCAATAATTGTCACGTCTAGAATTTTTCTTTTTTTTTTCTTTTTTTTTGTGCTACAGAGATAATTTTTCTCTAATGAAAATGATTTTCATTAAACATGAATTTGTTACTTCAACCAACGGCACGTCGTTCCTCTCGTCAAAATAAAGCCGTGGGCTTAGTGTGACGGGGGGACGAAGAACGACGACCGTTTGTCAATCTTAGCCGGTTCGTTGTCGATGTCGTTGAACTTGACCGAGGGTTTCACTTTCCTCGAGCAAACTATTGGGGAAGAGAGCAGCACGTGAATAATTCATGCGCGCCCTGTTCCACAGGATGAGCCATTTAATGATTCCTTTTTCCTCAATGGTCGGAGTCTCGTACCTCCGCTTATTATATCGGAGAACCTTGAACCTAACCGTCGACGACCTCAGTTAGACCTTCTCAAAAATAAACCTTCGAGTAAAGGACTTTTTTGCAACAGGAAACGCGACTTTGTCGAACACGCGTCGATCGATTCTAATTTATTCAATCTATTTCACTTATCTTTTATCTCTGCAATCCGCTTCAGTCCCCGAGGGTTCAGATTTGCACGAAGAACAATTGATTTAAGAATACATCTTTGTCGTTTATATTAATTTGTAGTTAAGATTCAATCTTAAATTAAGCAGTTATTATTATACTAAAAGAAGGTATATTGTGGATATACTATAGTTGTATATTTTTTAAGCAAATGAATTGTGAAAAAAATTACAAGTCTTTCTATATTGTGTTTTTAAATATAAATATTGACCTTATTCGTACCGTTTCGAAATATATACTATATACATATATTTTTATACATTTCCAGTCACTTTTTGCACGGACTATACGCCCGATATATATTCTTCCAGCATTAGCCAGCAGCAATCTAATTAAAATAACAGTAAAATAATCTTGTTATTTCAATAACAGTATTATGAAACAAATACACCGTATACATTTGTTTTAATAAAATGTTATTTATTTCATATTAATATACTATTATTGAAAATAAACAAGATTTATTTTTTATTAGACTGCTGTTCGATTAATGCCACGTTAATACGACTGTCAATTGTTACTGTCATATTTATGTGCGTACAATTATTACTATTGTTATTATTACTGGATCGACGATCGCAGGTAGAATTCGGTGTATTACGGAATTCCACGGAGCTCTCCCCAGATCCGAAGAAAGTGCGTAATCGTAGTCGATGGCGGCGCGTCCCATTTTCATCTAATTGGCCGCTCGCTTTGGATTTTGCGCGCTCTTAATTGCGGCCAGGAAAGTATCAGCGTGGTCGACATAAAACCTCTCCGCTCGTACTCGCGTACATCCGCGGGAGCAGAATCTTCGGAATAAACGATAAAATCTTCTAAATAAACGGCGCAGCCGCTAGTAACGCCTCTCGCCTTAACCCGTGACTCTTTTTAACATAACTGCACGGTTTTTGTTTAAACAGAATCGAGTCAAAGTCACGGGAGATTAAGAACTTTCTTAA
Source organism: Trachymyrmex septentrionalis (assembly GCF_001594115.1). NCBI lineage: Eukaryota > Metazoa > Arthropoda > Insecta > Hymenoptera > Formicidae > Trachymyrmex > Trachymyrmex septentrionalis. The sequence continues at coordinate 821,352 of NW_017305462.1, forward strand.
CTGCGAGATAATCTCTCGTAACCCATATATATAATGTATTAATTGAAATATAAAGAATTTTAATTGAATCCGCTATTATCTACCTGCTTTATTATCTACTAGCAACTTTCAAAGATTTCATAATTTAATACTGCATCTTCAGATAGATAGTTTTAGAGACACTTTTTTATATAATATTCTCTTGTTGAAAAAAATTGAAATGTTGAAAAGTAAATTTACGTTAATTAAATTACGCAAATCACGCGTACAAATGCGTTCGACAGTACTTTGTAGATTGGCTAAACGAAGATAAATCTCGCAGTAAAGGGAGGAAGGGGGAATGCTCCAGATCAAAGTTTTTGCGAGGCAGATAGAGAACTACGCGCTGTACCGACGAGGTGCATTGGGACGATTACATTACCACGACACGATGCTTATCACATTGTACGCACGATTAAATTGATTTATAGGTAAATGCTAGAGGCGGTGGCGACGGCGTTTATTCGCTAGATTTGTATCCAGTGCACATTGAATGTGTCATCCATTACAGGTTTTTTTTAGAAACTCCGACATGCTTATTCATTTCATAAGTAATAATTTCCAGTTGAAAAGTGTCGCTTTTCAAACATCTTTTTTTAGACTTAGATTTAAACCTTATTATAGATATCTAGTATATATTTTTCTCTCTCCTTCTTACGTAATTTTAAGTGTTTAGTACATTAAAAAAACATTTACTAAATCTCAATACTTAAAATTTCTTTGAATAGTACGAAGTAAGTGAACATTTCTTTACAGTAAATAAATATTTACTCAATAAAAAATGGCAGTTAAATCATAAATTAATAGTTTTTGTATTAAATATGTTTACAAAGACCGTTTAAATATTTATTAAAATTTATTTTTTGTCAGTGTAAGAAAATAACTATTTGAATCTAAAAACACTTTTGTGTGTGTCAATATAATAATTTTTTAAATCAACAATATAGAATTTTATGACAATAGTTTTCAGTTTAATAATCTAAAAATACTTTTCTATGTATAAAAGTTTAGTTTCAATTTTTATTTCTATACGATTATACTTTCTTCTTTAGATAAAATAACTTTTTACGTAGATTATACACATATTATATCGCGAAAGTGCAATTTTATGTTTTATTTTAACTTTAAATTTTTTCGATTTAAAAATTTTATAAAGATTCCCATTTTTTTTTATCTTACGTTATAATCAATGGAAATACAAAATAGAAAAATATAATTTTATACTAAATTGATATACGCTTTTTTGCGAAAATTTAAGGGGGAGTAATTTTAATCTATATGCAAATTTATTTTTTTAAGGTTTTTTTAGATTTAAAAATTCAAAAAGATTCAGTATCTTTATATATATATATATTTTTTTTTTTCTTTTTTT